>NC_086233.1:59907373-60104873 GCF_036321145.2 Pelmatolapia mariae | reverse complement strand
ATGATTGGTATCGGAGGAATCGATATTTCAGTATCGATCCGCACATCACTAATATCTGGGCTCCAGAACATGGAGGAGACAGGAATCCAACATTTTCTACCTCCGAGAGTGGCTGGTCACTCAATGCAATGTACTCGATAATTGCCTGTGTTATTTTCACAGCACGTGGATTGTCTCTGGACATTTTCTCTCGTCTTGCAAGAGTTTGCTGCAGCGTGGGTTGTGTTGGTTTAGAAGCGTGGGTAAACTTTTTGTACTCCTTGTCGTGTTGGGATTTCTAGGTGCTTGATTAAATTGCTTGTGTTAAATGCGCTACCTTTGGAGCCTCCTCTGGACAATTTCGCTGAGCACAATTTGCAGTCCGCCTTTGTTTTGTCGTCTTCATTCATTTGAAATAGTTCCACACGGCTGACATGTCTCGCCTCGCCTTCTCCCCGGCTCTGAGGTAGTGATGGGTCGTTCACGAACGAAATGGCTCTTAGAGCCGGATCCTTATCGCGAGCCGTGGGGTTTTTTTTTCTTTCTCTCACCCTCTCTCTCGCACTTTTTTTCTGCTTCACTCCGCACGCGAGCCTTGTGCTTGCGCTGGAAAGAGGGGGGAGGGGCGGTAGTTACACTCAGTAGCACAGGAACAGAGCGGGAGGGAGAGAGAGAGAAAGAGAGCCAGGGACAACAACGTCACATTAGAAAGGTATAGTAATGATCCACAGCTATTTTCAGTTGCGGATGATAAAGGATACAGAAAGTTTATTCATGCAGGCCCATATGACAGAGAATGTGTATGTTCTTTTTGTTTTCATATTTTAATTTATATTTAATTGTGTTGTGGTTTACAGTGTTTTGTGTTGTTTCACTTTAAATTTGTTTAAAAGGAAAAAGCTGAAAATTTCAATAGTTAAAAGTTGAAATGTGAATAGTTGGTTTTTGTATTATATGATTTATTTATTACATTTTATGTGGGGTGAATAAATAAAAGTATATTTACGGTGGCCCCTAGAGACAAAGCACGTACAAACTCCAAAACACGTCCGAACTCTGAAGCACGTACAAACTCCAAAACACGTAAAAACTCAGAAGCACGTAAAAACTCCAAAACACGTACAGAAGACAACAGAAGTGCTCCAGGATGCTAGGCGCAGTGTTGAGCTTTTGTTACCTAGTGGCTACACAAGCCAGCAAGTACCAACGACCGGATTTGGTGTGTGTTAGTAACAGGTAAATGAACTTTTTTTTTTTGAATTATTTGAATATATATGAGTGCTTGTGTATAAATACACAAACAATACACATATGCTTTCAATTGTGTAATTTAAGTGATCTAGGTAGCTCTGTTTTGGAGGTTCAGTTAACGCTAGAAATGTGTTTTGGAGTTTGTACGTGCTTTGTCTCTAGGGGCCACCGCATATATTTATATATAAACATATATAAATAAAACCACTTTTTTTTTACATTAGTAATTCCTTTTGTGCATAAATTTATACTGTTGTTAATAATAAATTAATTAAAGCAACAAAACAACCTAAAGAGCCGGCTCTTTTTAGTGAGCCGAGCCGAAAGAGCCGGTTCTCTAAAAAGAGCCGGAAATTCCATCACTACTGAGCTGCAGCCGGGCCTGGGGGCGGGCACTCGGCGCCTGCGATTAACCCCTTACACGCTGCTCAAACATAGACATTTCTCAGACCATGGTATCGGTCCCCGGTATCGGGGGACTTTTAACGAGTACGAGTACTTTAGAAAATGTGGTATCGAGGCCGATACCAGATACCGGTATCGGTGCATCCCTATCTACGTTAGAGACCTGTTTTAATTTGGATAAGTCCCTCTGAGAGTAAAGGCAATCTCCAGCAGGTCTGAGCTAAGGAAACAAAGTACACTAATGTAGTTATAACGTAATGAGTCGTTATAGATATATACGTAATTATACGTTATATTGAGCAGGCTACTGCGCACGCTAAACTGTGACTATCACCAGGCAATCTGGGGGTGTTTCCTAAATCACTAGCAGGCGTGAAACTTCTGACAGAGTGAACAGGATCTATGCAGGTAAACTCCAGATTGACACGAGCTGATCGGTGGAGTCATGGGGAAAATATTGGCTTGTGATCTATGTTACAGAAATGGTAAATGGCCTGTATTTATATAGCGCTTTACTAGTCCCTAAGGACCCCAAAGCGCTTTACATATCCAGTCATCCACCCATTCACGCACACATTCACACACTGGCAGAGAGAGGTACAACACCAGATGGAAGGCATTTTATTTACACACTAAACTAATCTGATATCCCATTTTCAGCAAATGAAATGAAACACAAAACACAAAATGTATTTTTATTTCACTTTATTTTATTTATTTATTTTGGTGTGGCGCTGTTTCTTAACTTAAAATGTCCTGTTGTAATTGGACATTTTAACTTAAGAAACGGTGCTAAACCAAGCCCCCCCCCCCCACTTCCCTCAAGGTGTATTATTGCAAGGTCAAGACCATGCAGTAATACACAGAAACTCCAACCCCCTACGAGCAAGCACTTTGGCGACAGTGGGAAGGAAAAACCCCCTTTTACAAGGGGGAAACCTCCAGCAGAACCAGGCTCAGGAATGGGGTGGCCATCTGCCTCGGCCAGTTGGGGATGAGGGAAGGAAGGCAGGAGAAAAAGAGTGGTTATTTTAACCACTCTTCTTTTTTTTTTTTTTACCAATTTAAATTGTTCCATCTCATCTAAACTTAGTTTTAAAACCACTCTGGTTTTAAAACTAAGTTTAGATGAGATGGACCAATTTAAATAAATATTTTAAGCTATTTTAAGACAAGCACAATAGCACACATTTTTCTCATTTGCACTCATTTAGTGTGCAAATGAGAAAATCCTAGAGATGACACTTCCTCTCTTCAGCTTGGCATGTTTTTTGAAAGTCTTGACAATTATTTCGTCAACTGTTGGGTTGCTTAACTTCATGAACTGTCCTGGAGAATGCCACATTTCATGGAGATCATTGTATACTGTCAAGCTGAGTTCTTCAATGTTCTCTAAGGAGATTTTATAATTTTTGGACAAAATTTTGTTCCAGATCTTTTGGCTAAGCCTCTGTACAATGAAGTCAGTTGTTCCTGAATGCCATGTCGTCGTCTCATTTAGTTCGGCCATACTGTGTATTACCAGATCTCTAGTGAATTTTTCCACAAGTTCCCAGTACTCGTCCCGGTTTTTAGATACACTGAGTACTCTTTTTGGTAATCCCAGCAGGTGTTTGGTGAAGATTGGAACAGTAATGTTATCAAGCTGTTCCCTCAGACTAAAAATCAAATATTTTTCCTTGCATTTGTGTGTTTTGCAAAGATCCTTTAAAATGGCCTTGTGGATATTTTTTAGGCTTTTTGGAGATAGATCCAAATGTTTGTCATTAATTTCTGGCCACATTTTCTCAAGCAAGCGATCACCAATGCAGTCAGGAGTGAGGCGCTCTGTGAAGAGCTTGTGTTTAGAGGCGACGTTGTCTATGGCCTCTGAAACCACCATCTGAATAACTTTGTTGACACACAACTTTTCCTCGCTCAGAGAATCAGATAGTGGACTGATCTGAGAAGAAGTTAAAGACTCACTGTCACTGAGGAATCCCTGAAATCTGGGGGTTGCCTCATCTTTCAGTCCTCGACTTTCTGTTTCATCTCTGTAGCTTGAGTTGTCTACAGATATGCAGCCTACAACTAGTTGAGCCTCCAATCCCTGGTCTTCTACAGAGCTTTCACCTAGAGAATCAGATAGCGGACTGATACTAGAAAAAGTTAAAGACTCAGTGTCACTGTCCAGCTCAGGTACTTCTAGCTTCACAGGCTTTTCCAGGGGACAAGATTTTGTTTTGTCAAAGTCTTTTGTATCAGCTGTGAAGTTTTTCTTCATACAGCTCTTTTTTGGCTTTGCTGTGTCTGTTGTTTCGAGTTGTGTGTTTGAATTACCCACAGATATGCAGTCTAGGGCTGCTTGAGCCTCCAGTCCTGGAGTTTCTAAGTTTTCATTATCACCATGGTCATCTACAGAGCTTTCATTCAGGATGCTGTCCTTTGCTCCTGTATCCTCTGTTTTCTTGGGGCAGTCTGCGCCCATGGACTGAAGACAGACCTCAGAGGTCTGCATGGAGGTTGGATCGCCATTCTTTGTGGGTTCCCTAGTTGATCTCACTAACATTTTACAAAACTTCAGCATGTCTGTTAACAAAGTGGAAAGCAGATGAAAGTCACAGTACTCTGGTTTGAACGGTACCAGAGATTGCCACTGTGGTACAATTGTACCAAAAAAGTGGTTGATGAGTAACTCCCAAGTTTCCACTGAGGTGTAAGTGAGTGGAGTAGTCATGTTGAAGTCTGTACTTTTTAAACTCTGAATTGGAGAAGTGGGATTCATTTGATGTGTGGTTGGAGTTGTGCTAGACATGTGTGCGCTTTGTAAACTAAATGCGTTTAAATTATATTCGCTGCTCTGATGCATAAACGCTTTGTGAACTGAGCTTTACTGGGATTGTGGAGGGGTATTTAAGGACTTCGCATGCCAGAAGCCACGCCCACATCGAAGAACGCTTTGATAGATCAAAGCAGCCAGCCAGTTTGACGTCACACGCAGTTCTTGGTCCGAAGAAAACTGTTTAAAGTTAAAATAAAAATCATTTTAAATTAGCTTTAAAGTAAGTATTAACTCTCATATGGCTCATTTATCAATAACAAAGAACCTTAAACGTGTTTTTAGGTTAATAGCGATAAAATATCAATAAGCACTCCAAGGTGAAGAAATACAGACAGGCTTTGAATGCTGCCTGGTTTTCATTGTCGCTAATAAAACTTAACTTCAGCTAACGACAGGAGCGAGAACAACCTGGAAAGCCTTAAGATAGATAAAATAAATATAACTTTGATAAGAACTAAAGTATTTTTGTTGTTATTTCGTTATTGTATTTTGTGGCGTGGTGGCGGGGAAAGAGCTCAGGTCTTTTAACTAAGATGTACTAGCAAAAGGGAACGTGAGACGAGCTGATTGGCGGAGTCGTTAAAATATCTGAGTTGGGGATGCAATATCTGGAACATTGAAAGTAGAATATCTAAACAAATCTAAACTGAAACACCGGTTATACTTATTTATCTGTCGTGTTTTGTCACCACCGGTTTGGACACATTACTCTAATCTGATATTCCATTCTCAGCAAATGAAATGAAACACAATTTCAATTTTTATTTTATTTTTTGGTGTGGCACTGTTTCTGAAGTTAAAATGTCCAGTTGTAATTGGGGATTTTAAATGAAACATGAAACACATATTCACATGAAAATATCTGGTAGTATTCTGCTCCTCTGTGCTAATAAGCCCTCGTGAACAGCCAGTTGGAGCGCGACACACGGCAGACTTGGGAGCCCTGCGTCATTCATGGCTTTAATCATGTTTTTGGCATTGTCACGAAGCACAACACGTACAGATGTTTTATGTATACCCCATGTCTGGAGCATTTCCTCAAACACATGCGCTATAGCCTGGCTGGTGTGCGAGCCGCGGAATTGTTTGGCATGTAATATGGCTCGTTGCGGCGTGAAACTCGTCTATCCACTGGGAGGTTAGGCTAATTAGCGACACGGGGCTAACACTGCTTGTCCAAGTATCCGTGGTGAAACTAAACGCAGAGGAGGCTTGCAGTAGGCTGTGGATATGTTTTTTCACGGACTCGTGTAGTTTAGGCAGCTCCGTGTCAGTCATGTAGTGGCGGCTTGGGACATCATATCTGGTAGTGATGTGCGATACCACTGATTTCCTTTCCGATCCGATACCAAGTAATATTCAGGGTGGTATCTATGTAATGTTATTATTATTATTACTCTTATAATAATGTTACTATTAGTATTATATTGTTATTATTTGTAATTATAAAATTATTTTGAAAATGTATGTAATATTTTACGCAAAGAATTTTTTTTTATCGTCATCATCATCGCGCATTTCCTAGATTTTTTCAGTAAGTTACCTGTTTCCATGGCAACTTTGGTGTTGAGACTTTTGGTTGCTTAGCAAAGTCAGGTCTCCCGAGAAAGATTGTTCAGTGTAGTCTTACTTACCTCTAAAACGCACGCTTATATTTCGCCGGGGGCCCGTAGTACAATCAAATATGAGCGAGGTAAGTGGCCGTCAGAGTGTGATGAACGTAGAAAGCTCTAGCACGGTCAGAAATGTTAGCAAGCTGCCAAAAGAATGTATGCTAACGATAGTAGTGGCGTTTACACGCTCGAAAATGTAGTGAACAAGGGTTTTAAGTTGCTGTCTTCATGCAGGAATGCAAGGTTAAGATCCCCGTTAGAGATTCCACACTCAAACCTACACAGGTAATTTGGAGTTTCCTTGTTTAGGTTAAATGTTATTTTAGTTTACTAAAGCAGAGCTCTGATAAAGTTACATTGGGCTGCGCCCTCATTCACAAGGGGTCGCCAGAGCGGGGAGTTGTACGTGTTTGATTTGGTAGATCTTTTTTACACGAAAGCCAGGCCTAAACCCTTTTTGAAAAATGACCCTGACGAAATAAAGGGGAAAAAGAGGGGGTGCGGGGTCTTGATATTCAAACTAAACTGTAAAGATCCAATCCAATCTAAAAATCAATTAAAACTGAACTGTATGAAAAACCAAAAGACCGAAAATTTCCTTTGGAATTTAAACGACGTGAGAAACCACTACTGAAATGTGCAAAATAACTGTTTTTGTCTTTTTGTCATATTTTTCTGATACAGGTTGCACACACGGGCAAAACACATTTTTGTCATTGAAAGTATTGCAGTAATTTGTCCCGGACTACCAATGGTGGAAGATCCTGTATCAGATCAGATCCTGTTGTGTCTCTTTGTAGGAAAATGGGGGGTATCAGCTGAATTTGATCTGTTGCTTTCATTTGAAACTATACAATCAGAAGATTATATACACTTATCATGGGCTTAAATATCAAATACCAAATGGTAATTTGGGGGGTTTTAATGAATTATTTGAACTTTTCTTTTTCCAGGCTGGAATGATTGTACAGCCTATGTTATTAAAGAACTTAAAAATGAAAATCATTTAGGATTTTCTGTATTCCAGACACAGGGTCAGAAAGTATACAGACACACTTTAACATAAACAGTTGTACATAAGTTCAAATTATGCTGATGTGTCACCACTTTCCCAAGGTGTGGAAAAAGACCCAAATAGTCATCCTCAGGACAGGAAATCTAAAGTTTTATGTTCAGACAAGACAAAGTGTTAGCTATTTAGTCACAATGGCAAGTATATATTTGGAGTGAAACTTTCAAACTTAAGCCCTGTGTACCAGCTGTCGAGCATGGTGTTCGTAGCGTCATGCTTTGGGGCTGTTTTGCTGCCAGTGGTACTGGTACGTTATTCAAAGTGAGTGAAATAAGGAGGACTACCTCCAAATTCTTCAGCTCAAAACAACAGCTAGACATTTGAAACACAATGAGCCTTTCCAAAAGGACAATGATCCTAAACACACACACACACACACACACACACACACACACACACACACACACACAAAAACATTGTTCAAAGAAATTATTAAAAGCTTAAAAATCTCATGACATTCATTCCAGTGATGAGTGTATGTAAACTTCTGACCTTAACTCTATGTATGTAGCAGCTAATGACCGACGGAAAGACCTGAAAACAGCATAACTGTGAAAACATCCTCTTAAAGATGTTGAAAATTTTTTATTTGATATTGTCTTGATTATAAATCAGTATTGGTACAGGTGCTAAGTTATATATGTTTATTGGTTAAAATTTGATCCAGCACTGATTACTGATATTTTCCTGACTAGGCAGAGAAAACATCAACCGTGGTCAGCTCTGCTGTTAGGAATTGTGAAACTGCCCACCAGCTGGACACAGCAGACACCAGTTACTCGCGCACAGATGAAGATGATGAGGAACTGACAAAGATGAAGCAGTGTAAGCTGTTTTCATAAAGGGTGTATTTGTATAACATGTTTGTAGCCTAAATGTTGCTGATACACGAGTGTGAATGTAATGAACTTTTGAAAAGCAAGCATGGTCATCTCATTTCAGTTTTATATTTAACAAGCGCTGTTTTATAAATGAGATAACTGCACCTGTCAGCGTAAACCCCATGAGGCAAGTGGGCATACATGATGAAGATTGTAACAAACAGCTTGATTGTTAAAATAGCATTAAAGGTGTGTTTCATGTTCCCACTCAGTATGTAGAGACCTAAGTCAGAAGCTGAGGACCACACAGCTACTCGTTACCATCAGTGGTGGACGACCTGTTATAAGTCTCAGGCCACCACCAGAACTGGTCAACTTCTCATGCGGCATCCGCTGGCCAATAGAGTGTGAGGTCATCAGCGACATTATCCATCACATAGGTAATGCTTCATTTCAATAAAACTTTGATGTCACTGGGTTTTTTTAGTGGTAAGAACAAAAACCATACCAACAATATGTTGAACAGAAATTTGGCATTCCCTTGTTTAAAATGAGTGTATTTTCTAGAGTGGGACCCACCAGATCCAGAGCCCTTCTATCAGTGCACAGGATATGAGAGGACACCCATGCCAGTCGGAGAGGAGAGGGGGAAGGTGGTATTCTGCATTGACCATGGTAACTCTTAACCGTCATCACTGGGATTTATGTTTGCACTTCCAGGTTATTTCATATGTACTTTAAGTTATATACTGTATACGGTCACTATTCTCTGAAAAAAAACAATGCAAATTCAGTGCATCTTAAAGCTTTAAGTAAATTTAGTGTTTCTTTTTTTTTCTTGTTCTTCTGACTCTTTAAAGCCGCTAAGCGCCCATATTTCACCTACTCTCGTATTGGAGGAAGCAGAGAACCCATTAAGCGAGCCACTTTTTATGATGTCAGTCAGTCAGAGCTGACTCTCAAGTTTGAGTCACGGTTTGAGAGTGGGAACCTTCAGAAGGCCGTCCAAGTGTGAGTCTGCAGGTTTATTGTTCTTTTCAGTTGTATATTTTCACTTTTGGAGTAATGTTAGGTTCAGTTTGGATTTCTGCTCATATTTTCTTGCCTGTTCAGGGGTGCCTATGACTATGAGCTGACCCTGCGCACAGACATGTACACAACAAAGCACACGCAGTGGTTTTACTTCAGGGTCAGGAACACAAAAGCTGGCGTCACCTACCGCTTCACTATCGTTAACTTGATGAAGAGGAGCAGTCTGTATTCACAGGGTATGAAACCACTCCTCTACTCTGAGAGGGATGCTGAAGAGAATGGTGTTGGATGGCAACGCGCAGGTTCAAATGTCAAATACTACCAGAACTGCAGTCAGGTAAGTGGCATCTGGATTAAGTTTAACTATGATACCTTATTTCCCAGAACCAATCACTTTCTCCCTTTGACCATAGCTGAGAATTAAATATATGAACATAGTGTAGAGGTAATCTGTCAAAGATTAAAACCTGAATTGAAAGTCTGACTGTAGACAGGATTGTTTTTAAAAGTATATTTTCTCTGTGTCATTTAGAATACAAAGGACAACAACAGTGATGGCATCACCCTTTACTCACTCTCCTGGACTCTCCAGTTCCCTTATGATTCAGACACCTGCTACCTGGCCCACTGCTACCCCTACACATATTCACGCCTGCAGCGCTACCTTAGCCGTATTACTTCCAACCCTACAGTTAGGTCATACTGCAAAGTACGGGTCCTGTGCCAAAGTCTTGCTGGAAACGCTGTGTATGTGATAACAGTAACACCCCAGGACTCTAACAGAATGGACGACAAGACCAAGAAGGCTGTGGTGGTGACAGCCAGGGTGCACCCAGGAGAATCCAATGCATCCTGGATGATGGAGGGATTCCTGAACTTTCTTCTCGGTGACTCAGATGATGCTCAGCTTCTCAGGGACACTTTTGTTTTTAAGGTGCCTGTTGTCTCTATTCTGGCTTAATATGTTAATCCGTACTGAAATACATTGCAAATTTGTTTGTTTGTTTTTTGTTTATTAAAGAAGATAACAATCAATTTAATATAATACACGTATTTTTTTATAATACACTTTTTTTTTAAACGTATTGTTACAGATCGCTGTTTTTTTCTAGTTTTAATTATGGCAATTAAGCTCATTTTTGTTTGCTCCTCTTTGGTGCTGCAGGTGGTCCCAATGTTGAACCCAGATGGTGTCGTGGTGGGTAACTACCGCTGCTCTCTTGCAGGCAGGGACCTCAACAGAAACTACAGGACACTGCTCAGAGATTCCTTTCCTTCCGTGTGGCACACCCGAAACATGGTGGAAAAGTGAGACTTGATAAAAAAGCTAAAAAAATCATTTTAGACTGTGTTTAGAGTTGCTTCATCAAGCTCAAGCTATTTCTCCTTTGAAGTGCCTCAGGCTTTCCAATACGTTTTAGATATGTTGATTACCAAACAGCCTGTGCATGCACAATTTTTTTATTGTTTTTTCTTTTTTTTGATTGTGAATGTTGACCGAATTTGTTTCTTAATTGAAATCTCTGCCACACCGCATTTTCCTCAGATTACTGGCCGAAAGAGATGTAGTTCTTTACTGTGATTTTCATGGTCACAGCCGAAAAAACAATGTCTTCATGTATGGCTGCAAAAACAAAGGTGACTCTACACTGAAACTTCACGAGAGAGTCTTTCCACTAATGATGAGCAAGAATGCTAGCAATAAGGTAAAGTGTATTTTGCCTGAGGGCTTCCAAGCAGTGTTGCTGACTTTTAAGATTAAAGTTCTACATTTTTTTACTGTTGTTGTATGGGCCTTGCCTTACCCACCTGTTTGTCACTCACCAGTATTTAAACTTCAAGTTTACTACCTATCAAACTCTTGATATTTCATATACACTGTTCTTTTCTTAGTTCTCCTTTAACAGCTCTAAATTCCGGGTGCAGAAGAGCAAAGAGGGCACAGGACGAATCGTCATGTGGAGACTTGGCATCAAAAACAGCTACACCATGGAGGCCACCTTTGGAGGCGCCACTCTGGGTGAGTAAAAAGATGTGCATGTGTTTTGAAAGCTTGCACATATCAAGTAAGAAGATTTATAATTTGCTGAACTCTTAGGCGACAGGAGAGGAACACATTTTACTACTCAAGACTTGAAGTCCCTGGGTTTTCACCTGTGTGACACCCTCTTGGACTATTGTGACCCTGATCCAATAAAGGTGAGAGATTAAGCAAATATAAAAACATATTCTATAGTAAGCTCCAACTTAGTCTAGTTGCTATTGTCTGACCGTTAATAATAATCCTGGATACTTGTGTTTTGATATAGTGACTGTATACGTATGCAATCATTTTAATTTTGTCTGTGCTTTTTATTTGAGATCACTTACTGCCTGGCAGAATTGGCATTGCTGCAAAAGGAGTTCAGAGAAAGACTGGGCAAAGATTTGGGAAACAGCTCTGACCTCGAAACCAGGTCATATAAAATGTATTTTTATCCATACTAACCACACTTGGGCAATGTGAGATTGGGAGAATATTTTCTGAATTAGCCTGAATGTAAACATTTTTCTTTTGCTCTCACAGCACAAGTGGCTCAGATAGTTCAGATTCAGAAGGACTCCCACTTCATTTGCTGAACCAGCCAGAAACATATACAGAGGTAAACTGACTACACTAATACACCGAAGCCTCCAGCACCTTATTGCTTTACTTTTAAGGACTGTTTGACTGTAGTAATCAGTTTTAAGTCATATGTTCTGTTAGTTTACAACATGCTTCTGTTTTCTGTCACAGCAAACTCCAGTGACGAAAAAAAAGAAACACTTCAGGAGTCGTAAAGAGAGGAACAGACGACGACCAAACAGAGTAAAGAACAAAACACAGCAAAAGGTCCTGAAAAGCAGCAGGAAAAGTCTGTAATCAGGCAGATCTTAAATAAAAGTAGAAGTTGGTGATTCTGAAGTTCACCTTGACTTTTGTGTGATTTTAACCATTATCAACTCAAAATATTTCATTTTTTCTGGTCTTGCTTTTTACAGACTGGCATTTCTGCAGATTCTTTGAACCATTTCATGGTTTTATGCACTGTAGAGGGAGAAATATGCAATTGTTTTTAAACAATTCTTTAATTTTTACATGGCAATTCTGTGCTCATCTTTGGAGTTCATGGATTCTGCTTTTATACCAAAATCATGATTACAGTCACCCATTGACATCACCTATCTCATTTCACATCATTATTTAATTATTGCAATTATTGTAACGTTATTAGCCCACATTTACCCTTATCCCAACTTGTTTTAAAAATGTGATGCAGGCCTGAAATGCAGGACTGGATGTATATTAACAAATGAAATGATCAAACAAAAGAGGAAATATCTTGGGTTCATATAGTCTGAAATAAAAGTCAAAGTCAATTTAAGATTTGAATTTTCATTATTTATATTGTAAATACAGTCAGAAAAAGTCTCCTGACATAAGTGTTTTATGTACTAGAAATGTCACATGGGCCAAATATGAAATCTGAAAACCTGCAGCCAAATCAGATATTTAGTTATAGCTCTGATCATCACACATCCAAAAATTATTTCCTATTAATTACAGGCTATTGGACAGTTTTAGGGTCAAAATTGGGTCAAAAGAATAATAGTAAGTAAATTTTAATCCCCATTATTTTGTTTCTTTACTCCAGTTTCTTTTAAAACTCTAACTATTTCATTAAAATCTTAAGCCAAATTGCAAAACCCTCATTAAAAGTTCTTTTGGATATCAAAGGAAATTTCAATAGAAAATTCTGTTTGATTTTGGAACCAGTCCCAAAGGATATTGTCCAGTAAAAGTGCATCTTATTCTGTTTAGTTTAAAATTCAAACGATTCCAACACTTTGGGAATCACTGCTGTAAACAATACTGATGATCTTCGCAGGAGTCTGACGTGCCCCCTGACAAAACGATCAAAGAGAGCGTCCAAAAGAGGCCCGCTGAACGCCACAGAAAGAAACCTCACGTATGAAACAGCATCCAAACGTGTTTGCGGTCTTCACAGTAATACCAGCTACACTACAATATTGAGGCTGGTAAACAGATGAAGACATTTACTGATCCTTACTGTTTCCTCCTTTGTTAAGGTAAACAGCCTGATGAGAAAAGGTCCTACAATCACTCACCATGGTGAGGTCAGTCAGGTGAGGCTGTGGCAGGGCTGCGAGCATGTAAAGGTGATCATATGAAGGTCATTTATTTGAAGCATCAACCATAAACCTGCTTTAGTAAGCACTAATAATTCACAGAGTGAGAATTTGCAGATGTCTTGCAATACCTGGAGCAGAACATAATCTTTAATTTCAAATTTGTCAATCAGGAAAACTCAGATCTACGTCACAGTCCAGAACCATGCCCACTTGACAGCAAATACACCGGTGCTTCACCCCACAAAGGTAAGGTTTATTTTGGAGATTCAGTCTGCAGGTAAAGGTCAAACTATTTCCAAACTAATGTGGAGCGCTTGCTTGACTTACTTTACAGGTGATCCGGACATGGAGACAGGACAGCCGGGACACTCCTCTCCCCCGCTGAACCTCAGGGCTCTCATTCCACCGTCATCAAAAATCATAAAGTCCAGCCAGCATCAACATCACTGCCACCGCCAGTCTTTTACCCCCTACAAATTCTACAAAGGTTTGTCTGTCTGTACACTTCTTTCAGGTGGAACTGAATTATATTGTTACTAATTTTAAAAAGTCAGTGAATTCAAGTTTGTATGAAATTGTCGCTCCTCTGTAGTGAAACTTGTCTTCCCCTTTCAGGGCTGCCACCTTTGCTTACATCAGCCCACGGGTAAATCTCACAATCTTATTATATCTTTATCATTAAACAGAACTAAAGATTGAGAAACGTTGTATCTCTTTTGTGACAGATCTCCCAAATTCACCTATGTGAATATGTCTCCAGAAATTATTCCAAGAAGGCATCTACTGACAAGTTTCAACACCAACAAATTCAGTGGCCAGCACATTTTTAGAGACAGGTCTTCATGGCTTTCACATTACGTTGATGCAAAAGGGACCTCACGCACAGAAATGACCGAGACCAAATGGTATAAAAGGGAAGAAGACAATTCCTCAGAAGGTTGGGTTGCACATTTGTTATATTAATAATGACTAGTCAGTTTGTAGTTAGTTATTGTTGTGATAAATTTTCATGAAATAGCTCCATCACTGTTACTTACTTTACTTTGACTTTATTCAGTGGATTCATCAGTGTTCAGACATGATGTTCAGAACCTGAAAGCTCATACTCGTGACACCTCCCTGAAGGAACCTGATTCATGCAGATTTTTTGTGCCTGTGCTGAGGGACCTAACAGGAATAAGGTGAACTTCTCCATTATCCTCTTAATTCTGTGATTTATTATTTCTGTTAAATAGTATGATAATAACACAAGCATTGTTCATTTAAAACGCTGGTCTCTCCTTTTTCAGTGTCCTCAGAAAAAGCAACGACAAAAGACACGGGGGTATTTTACCTTCATCCCCCATGAGAGAGCAACTTCCACGTCCACAGAGTGACACAGTCAGCGTGCTTCAGGCTAAGGACATTAGGCTCTATCGCTTTGGAGAAGAAAGCCATACAACTGTGACTCCACAAGAAGTAATGGTCAAAAGGACATCACAGTCAGCCTTGCACAAGCGAAAACCTCTAATCTGAGAAGTACACACTTAATTTATTCGCTGGTCAGTGATGGAATTTTTTTTCTTTTTTACTTCCAACAGTTGTTTACAAAAGAAACCCTAGAAAAAATTACTCAGTATGGATCAGAGGGAAGGGAAAACTCCAGGAATAGTTAAAAATGCCTCTTAATAAACATGAAATAAATAAATTGACTCTGAATTTAATCACTTTTTTTCCTTTTTGCTTAATGTTAATGGCCCTGATAAAGACCTGATTTATGGCTGAAAAATCTTCATCTTTGGATCTTTCTAACAAACGACAAAGGATTCACATCATGTTCATGTTCTTTAATGCAAAATGTGAAAACATATTAATAAAATAAATGTTTAAAAAAATACAAAAAATATATGTTAAAAATCCCCTATTTTCAATAACGGATCTTGAGTAGCAGCTACCCCATGCAGCATGTCTAAGACAAAATGTGACAGTTTCTCGTTGTCTGCCTGTGACCCTGGAGATGTGAGCAGAGGTTTTGCCCAGATGTGTCCAGATGTATGAGGGACGTCAGAGTTTGAGAAGTCAGTCAAACTGTCGTAGATGAAATTGGCTTTCTGTGTGTCTGACCATGTCGCGGAGCGCAACAAAACCAGAAATGGCCTGGGAGCATTCAGGGATAAAATCAGTGTTAATAAATGTAGTTATAGAATTCAGAAAATGTTGACAATGCAACTTACCGTACCTGTGTGAGTATGAATAAGGCAAGGACGACGTGAACACCTCTCTCCAGGGGCTGAACAAGGATGGCTTCATTAAAGAGCTGAAACAGGATTAATGGAAACTGCAGCAGGACGCTCAAGAGCCAAAATCCAGCCAGCTCTGGGACCTTCAACAAACACAGTTATTTGACAAGTTTCCATCTCTGCCGTCCACTCACTGGGTTTCTTTACATATAATTATACAAATATATCCTTATTTCATATGTGAATGTATAAAAGCACCTTTTGCTGCAAGTTCCCGGCATAACCAAGGTAGAGTCGAATAGCCTCGATCAGCGTCATCAGGATAAGAATAGTCACAAGGATGATTTTGTAGTAGTCTGACAAAGCAGGATACTGGTGGAAATAACAAGCCAAACAACACAGTTTATAGTCTAACACTAAAAATTGTATCCACTTTGTAATGGTTATTTTAAAAATGCTACACTCTGAGATAAACTTATGCAAATTTCCTGTTGTGTATTCAGATTTACTTTTTTAAAGTAATAAGTATCGAAAAAATCAGATATTACTGTTTTGGGATTTTATGTCCAGCTGAAAACACTCAAAAAATATTTATGTGTTGACTTTAAAGCAACTGAAATATAAAAATTTTGCAAAGTGCCAAATATGTCTGAAATGTTAAATCTTGTTCATTCTTCCACATCCTTGCTTTTAAACGTATGATGTGATTTTTTTTCTGCTTCTCTTCATAACCACTTGTGTATTTTGGAATGTTTTTATTGGTAAGATTTCAGTTTCCTAACTAACTGGGACAAAGTCTATGTTCTTGTGGAAAACGTGGCACACGGTACTACTAAAAGGTCAAATACATTTAACATATTTTTAACCGAATGTGATTTTTGCTAAATAACTACACTGAGTATAAAAGGAAGCCAAAGTTTGTAATTTTTGATACATAATAGTCTTCTTGCTATCATGTATTCTCCTTTTTGTCCCAATAACCTTTAAAATTGGTATTTACTGTTATTTCAGTTGCTGTTTTGTCCAGTAACTATTTATGTTTCAGTGGTGAGCTACATGTTTCATGTGGTGCTCACAAATAATTAACAAAAAACACTAAAAGAAAATTTGAGCACCCAGTTGAAAGTTTTCCAGGATTTACTGCAGCTTCATTCCCTTTAATTTGTGCCCACTTTCATTGTATCCCACAAACATTTGTGTAACTTAGGGGCTTTAATTTAGTACCTCGGGCACAGGGTAGGTTGCAGAAGACATTCGACATGTTAACCTGGGAGACCTACAGGCACCTGTGGAGTTTCCAGCATGACAGGATGGAGAACCATGTCACAAGGGAAAAAGTAATAACTAAGTGGCCTGGTGATCATCAAATTCACACTTTGGATCCATGGCCAGGAAACTAAGCAGCAGATGGTAGAGTAGTTAGCATTGTTGGTTCACAGGAAGAAAGTCCTGTGTGGACTCTGCATGTTCCCCCTGTGTTTGTGTGGGTTCTCTCTGGGTACTACCAACAGTCAAAACACATGCAGTTAGTGAGGTTAGGTTATTTATTGAATCTAAATCGACTGTAGCTGTGAATGGTTGTCTTTCTGTGTTAGTCCTGTGACAGACTGGCGACCTTTACAGGGTGGACTCCTGATGCTGAAATCCAGCATACCACAGAAAGGTGCAAAACAGTCTAAATAAGAGTGGAAAGGGTCAAGACTGTAAACCAGAATTATGTTGGCATAATACCTTGAGCTGCAGCATTACAGTTTCACTGATCCACCACCAGGGGAAGAACCACATGTTAAAGTACAGAGACATCTGGAGCTGGAGGCTTGAAAGAACTCGATTGTCTGAAAACAAATACAAACAGCACAACATGCACGAACCAAATAAGCAACCTAAATGCAAATAAACTACTGGAAAGCTTAGTTTGAGTAAACAACAGCCATTAGTGCAGCTACATCAATGCTAACACCAATGCTAATTCATCAGTAACGTTAGCTGCATTCACCGTGTGCCAAAAACGCGTCGCGGTCTTTAGAGGAAGACTCCGTCCGACTCTGGTCAAACAAAACGTTGCGAGAAAAGTCTTCTAAATGTTTTCTAAGTGTCTCCGGGAGCTCCATGGTCCGCTAAATAAAAACATCACAAGAGCAAAATCACTCCGCCTCTTCCTCACTGAGAAACTGAACGCCGTTGTCGTTTCCATGGCTACCAGGGAAATCTCGCGTTCCGTGTTTAAATCTCGCATGGAATATGTTCTTTGTATTTAACCAGAGACCTTTCCTCTTAGTGCTTTTATTAAATAGCGCATCTACCTACAATATATTAATATATTACAGTGGTAAGTAAGTAAGTAAATAAATTATTTATAAATAAATATTAATAATGAACTTTATATTTGAGAAAAAATGTCTAACATTTAAAAAAAATAAAAGAATAATCGAAAAGTAGCTCTGCAGATTTATATGTGGAGCTAAATTAGCTTTTGATTTTTGGACGTGTTTGGACAGACTATTAAATCACTTGCACTTTTGTTTCCATTGAAAGTGAAAGTTACAGATCTGTGGAACGAAGATGGCCGAGAGCTGTGAAGTACTACATTCCTTCTCCTGCTCCATATGCCTGGATGTTTTGAAGAATCCTGTGACTCTTTACTGTGGCCACAGCTACTGTATGGACTGTATAAATGGCTGCTTCGACCAGGAGGATCAGAGTGGTATTTACAGCTGCCCACAGTGCAGACACACTTTCAACCCAAGACCCGTCCTCAAGAAAAACACAGTGCTGGTTGATTTGATGGCAAAAATGTCTGTGAGAGCACAATCCAACATGCGAGTGAAGGATGAAGCTGGACCAGGGGATGTGGAGTGTGATTTCTGCACTGTGAGGAAGCTGAAAGCTGTTAAGTCTTGCCTGGTATGTCTGGCATCTTACTGTGCCACTCACTTGCAACCTCACTATAAGTCTGCTGCGTTTAAGAGGCACAAGTTGGTCGAAGTGTCAGCTTCCATACAAGAGAAGATCTGCTCCAAGCATGACAAGCTACTCGAAGTCTACTGTCGCAGTGATGGGCAGTGCATTTGTCTCCTTTGTGTGATGGACGAACATAAAGGTCATGACACTGTCTCGGCTGCAGCAGAAAGAAAAGAGAAGCAGGTAACAATATAGTTGTAGACTTCCAACCATCATCCATGCTGCTGTGAATATCAGTTGGGAAACCAAATTTCAATTTAAAGTTACTGCTAGAGCTTCTGTTATAGCAGTCATAGGGTTTTAAGGGACTTTTTATATTCAGCTGTATTTCTGTAATTTATAAATTCTAAAGTCTTAAACTTTGATGATTTTGTAATGATTTAACTTTTAGAAACAATTTGGAAAGAAGAAACAAAGAATCCAGCAAGGCATTCAAGAAAAAGAGAAGCAGCCCTGGCAACTAAGACAGAAAACTAAAGGACTGAAGGTGAAGTTTTGAATCTGTTATGTAATGTAAAGTTTTACTTAAAAATCTGTTTCTGCAAAGTAACCAGCATTGTTCCTTTATGTCCTCTTGTCCTATTCTTGTGAAATAGTAGAGTAGATTGTGGTGGTAAAAGGTTTTTTGTAACCTCAAAGGAAAAAAAGTGTAATCAAGAATAAATTTGCTACTTCCAAAACGTCATGTAAATTCTTAACAAGATAAAATTATGAGGTTGTCTAGAAATTAAATGAAATTAATTAAATTAAGCCCTTAAACCAACAACTGTGAGATGTTAAATGGAATTTTTTACTGCTCAGGCTTCAAGTGATGCAGCAGTTGCTCAAAATGAGAAAGCCTATGCTGAGATTGTTCTGAAGGCAGACAAAAGGCGCTATGCCGTGAACGATCTGATCAGAGATCAGGAGAAGGCCGCGTTGAGTCGCGCTGAGGAGCTTGTGGATCGGCTGGAGAAGGAAATCAGTGAGCTGAGGAAGCGAGAGGACCAATTGAAGCAGCTGTCGCTCACTGAAGATCATATTAATTTCCTGCAGGTACGCAAACAGTCAAATACGTGGATCATATAGTGTGCAGGGCAGCAGTTAATGATGTGTTTATTGTTTTGCATGTTTACAGCACTGCCAGACCATTTTTGACTCTACAGAACCTGATGTGTCTTCTGATGTGAACATCCAACTGCACACACCTTTCGACTTTGTCACAAAAACTATTTCTGACTTGAGAGACAAAATGGAAAGCGTGGCCAAGAGCATTGCACAAATATCTGAGACAAGTAAGATGAGAAGTTAGCTAAAATAAGGCTTAGTAAAATCATGCTAATCATTTTTAATTGAATAGAACAGGAAGTGCTACTTTCAATAATATCATGTTTTGTACTTTTAGTTCAAGTTGATCCTGATCCCAAGACAAGAGAGGAATTTTCCATGTGTGAGTCATTTGTTTAGTGTACATATTTTTATTCAGTTTCTGTGCTTTCCGTTACTTTCATTTCACTGAGTAGTTAATATTTCCTGACATTGTACTTTTCAGATTCCTGCTGCATAACATTGAATCCCAACACAGCATTTGAAAACCTGTTGCTCTCTGATGGAAACACCAAAGTAACCTGGGTTAAAAACCCCCAGAGGTACCCTTACCACCCAGATAGATTTACCAAATATGATCAAGTGTTGTGCACTGAGGGTTTGTCTGGTGTTTGCTACTGGGAGGTTGAATGGAAAGGGCCACGGGTTGAGGTAGCCCTGTGCTATAAAGGAACAGAGCTGGAAGAAAGTGGCTTTGGCTACACCGACCAGTCCTGGTGCATTTCTCTTTCTAGTTCCTGTTGCGCTTTTTGGCACAATGAAGTCAAAACTAGAATATCTGTCCCCTGTTCCTCTACAGTGGGAGTGTATTTGAACCACAAGGGAGGGAGCCTGTCCTTCTACAGTGTGTCTGATTCTGGTCAAATGGTGCTCGTTCACAGAGTTCAGACCACATTCTCCCAGCCTCTGTACCCTGGGTTCATGGTCTCCAGAGGAGCCTCAGTTAGGATAATCACACCAGAGTAAAGGGACATCAGAAGCACCAGAATTACATCAGGTGTATCAGTACATGTTTATCAGTATTCCCAAAGTACTCTTCAATATAATAATACAGTCTGTTGACTCTTGCTCATTATAGCTAAAGCGTCCTTGTTTAAAATATTTTTGTTTGTGAGGCTAAAGACATTAGGCTAACATTTACTGAACTGAATTTATTTGGCAAGTGTGTTTGTGCACAGAGGTCTGTTGTCTTTAAGTGTATACAGTGTTCAAGAGGGTGCAGTTACATAAACATGCACTAATATATTCATAGAGAAAATCCTCTACAGAAATGTCAGTGCTGAGAATTCTTAAACCATTATGTGACTGTTTAATTATGTCAATAAAAGTGGAATTCTTCTTCTCAAAAGACTCATTTCTAAGTGTAATCTTGCAAATACAGATCCATAGAACTGCATTTTAAGATGCTGTTATTACTATTTTTACGGTGCACGGTGGTTAGCACTGTTGCCTTAAAGGAAGAGGGTCCCGACTTCGACTCCACCATCTGGTCAGGACCTTTTTGTGTGGAGTTGTCATGTTCTCTGGGTACTCTTGCTTCCTCCCACAGTCCAAAGACAGGCAATTAGAGGGGTTTAGGTTAATCGGTAATTCTAAATTACCCATAAGTGTGACTGCGAATGGTTGTCTGTCTGGTGACCCGTCCACCTCTCACCATGTGGTAGCTACCATAGAGGATTTTATTTGTATTTTATTTAATGTTACAAACTCAAAAGTGAAACCAAATTCTGCTAACGTAACTCATAAGAACCAAAATAGCATAAAGGAAATAAACTTACTGAATTGCATTAACCTCCTAGGACCTGGCATCCACATATGTGGACATCACATTTTGGGTTATTTAGACCAAAATACTCAATTTTGCTCTACAACTGCCTGATATCCACTTATAAGGACACTATACTGCTATTGTTCTATCAAAATTTTAAACGAATATCCTCATATGTGGCTCTCATTTGTCTTAGAAACAAAAATTAGGTAAAAAAAAAAAAATCAGGTAATTCTTTGTTTTTACATTCATCAGGCCCCAATATGTCCAAATATCAAAGAGAAATTAAAAATGCATGCCGTGGAAGAGTTCGGGTCTTAGGAGGTTAAAAAAGGTTGTGCAGCTCACTAAACCACGTATATCTACCAGTGCCTTGTAGTTTGGCCAGAATGTGAAGAATAAACTCTAACTAAGCAAATTACTTCTTTCAAAATAGTCAAAGGGAAAGCAGTGGTTGTTTTGATGACCTGTAACAAAATGGCAATTGTTTCTGAAAGAGAAATAGCTTTGAATCTAGGTAAAAGGTCATGACTGCATTTGCTGAAAGGCTGATACTTTCCCACAAATACTTTCACTTACTTCCAGTTAATGCAGTTATTCTTTGAATCGGAATAGCGGGCGTTTATTGTGCTGTCACTGAGGTCTGAGTGCCCTCCTACTAGGAACAAGCTGCCTTTAAGCCACTCCTTCCTCAGAGAAATAGAAAGTAACTTCTCTTGCGAAGGAAGAAAATGGCTCACGCTGTGGACCTATTTGACTGCTCCATATGCTTAGGATTATTGGAGGATCCAGTGACTACTACTTGTGGACACAGCTACTGTATGAAATGTATCAATACTTTCTGGGATACAAAACATAACAGTAAAGAAACTTACTGCTGCCCTCAGTGCAGGCAGACTTTTAAAACAAGGCCTGTTTTGAAGAGGAACACCATTCTGGCTAACTTGTTAGAGGAACATAAGAAAACAATCAGACAAGGTGCTGCTCCTTCCGTAGCTTCTGATGATAACATTTATGCTGCACCTGGGGATGTGCAGTGTGACTTTTGCACAGGGAGGAAACGCAAAGCTCACATGTTTTGTCAGGTGTGTTTAGCCTCTTACTGTGAGGCTCACCTGGAACCTCATTTTCAGGTGCCACCGCTACAAAAGCACAAACTAGTAAAAGCTTCTACGAGGATCAAAGAAAGCATCTGCAGCCGTCATGACAAACTTCAGGAGCTTTACTGCCGCACCGATCGGCAGTTCCTGTGCCTGATGTGTGCGGTGGATGAACACAAAGGCCATAACACTATATCCGTCACAGAAGAAAAGCAAGAGATGCAGGTTAGTCAGTTTAGTCCCATGTTGTAAACATTTGTTGCACGGCATTTATGAGGTCCTGAAAAGTTTCTGCATTTGTTTAACAGAGACACCTGGAAAAGACCAAATGGGTAATTACAGACAGAGTGCTGGCTTCAGAGGCCAAAATGGAAAAGCTGATGGAAGCTGCAGGCTCTATAAGAGTGAGTGTTATCCACAAACATAAATATGCATTTGTTTGGTTCGGCAAAGGATTTTTTTTGTTTTTAAATACAAAGTTTTATCTAATTTTGAGTGGAAAAAGTATGTAAACCTTAAAAATTAGCAGTGCAGCTAAGGGGGGGAAATCATTTGTTTTCAGCCAGTGCGATGACAGCTGTGAGTCGGTACTCTGTTGACATTATTTCAAAAGGTTAGTGGAACTGTTAGAGTCATACAAGATTCATGTTTGGGACTCAGTGGGAGGGGTGAACAAACCTGGCTTAGAATCAATCATTCATTTAATGTAAAACAAAACAAAACAAAACAAAACAACAAACAGTATTTAAAAATAATAGGAGTATTAACTACTACGTGTCCTAAGCCAAGATGCTGAGCACCAAATTGGTGTGAGAGCAGTCAGCAATTCAGCCGGTGATTGAAGGTGACTTGTTTAGTTGGCTTGGATCACTATTGTAACAGTCATTGCAGGCAAATAGTACATTTTTCCTACAGGACGCTGCCTGGGAGGCGTGTGATGACTTTGAGCGGGTCTGTGAGGAACGTATCCTGCTGTACACCCACTTCCTGAGGAAGAAGTGCTCTGAGATGAGAGAGAAAGTTGGAGAGGCTGAGAAAGCTGGAGTGGACTGGACCGAACACCACCTCGGGCAGCTGAAGCGTGAAGTGTCTGAGTTAAGGAGGAGAGAGAGTAAAATCTGTCAGCTTTCACAAACAGAGGATCCCATTCAGTTTCTTCAGGTGATGGCACTTTTTGATACTTTAGGCTTATGTCTCATTTTGTATCCAGTTTGTGAGGCTAAATATTAATAATAACGTTTCCCTGTGCAGGGCTTCCAAACCCTGGGTGACCTCCCTGTGCTCACAGACTCACACAGAGAGCTTGACAACCTGACAAAGTTTGTCACTGCACAAAAGAATAAAATGAAAAAGATGTGCGACAAAGAAAAAAACGATCAGATGGATTATTCTGGAAAAATCATCAGTAAGTGTGATAATTTGGGATCATTTGAGAGTTTTAAACATCATAACTGTGGTCTCACCTTGTTTACTTAAAAACTATGTTTTTTGTGTTGTTCTTTGCAAGTGTCAAGAAGGACAAGGCCGCAGAAGGGACGGACAAGGACAGAACTTCAGATGAAATATAAGAGTAAGCATGATGTTAATGTCTACAGACATATTTGAGAGCTTAAGCGAGTCCTTCGTAATCAATGAGTGTTTCATTTTCCCTGCAGACTCCAAAATCGAGGTGGATCCTGACACTGTAGCAGCTTGTCTTTACCTCTCTGATACAAAGAAAGAGATATCATGGTGTGACAAGGACCAGGCTCATCCAGATCACCCTGACAGATTCACCTACTTTAACCAGGCTCTGTGCAAAGAGGGCCTCAGAGGAAACTACTACTGGGAGGTGGAGTGGGATGGTGGCATAGTTGAGGTGGCTGTGTCGTACAGAGGGATAGGAAGAAAGGGTTCAGGGAAAGATTGCTGTTTTGGCCACAATGCTCTGTCCTGGAAATTAATCTGCTCTCCTTCTGGTTGCACGTTCTGGCACAATAATCTTCACAAAGGTCAAATTCCTCCGGCTGTCTCCGGCAAAGTAGGGGTACACCTTGATTATAAAGAGGGAACGCTGGCTTTTTACAGCGTATCTGGGGTTGAAAGTTTGACACTGCTGCACCAAATCCAGACAACCTTCACTGAGCCCCTCTATCCCGGGTTTACTGTGGATCTTGGTGCAACACTGAAAATAAGCAACATCTAATTTTGCGCACATTAATAAAGTGTTATCTTCAGGACAAGCTGCACATTTAAAATTCAGAATTAGAGACAATAGTGCAGTTTCCAATATTAGTGCACTAATTGACAAAGTGATAAAAATAATCTCTGAGTACTTTTTTCTCAGTTAATAATGAAGAATCAAACAGTAAAAAATTACTTTTCCTTTTATTATCCGTCTTTTTTCTTTTAAATAGTAGTAAAACTGCATCAAAACACTGATTGATCAAATGTTTTTTTTTACCTTTTCCCCCTTTCAAGTAAGTAAATTAATACTTTTAAGACATTAAGACATATTTGATAATAAACACAACATGAGCAATTCAGCTACTTCAGTGTCCAAATAGTGGGAA
Source organism: Pelmatolapia mariae (assembly GCF_036321145.2). Lineage (NCBI taxonomy): Eukaryota > Metazoa > Chordata > Actinopteri > Cichliformes > Cichlidae > Pelmatolapia > Pelmatolapia mariae. The sequence goes on along the minus strand of NC_086233.1, from coordinate 60,080,020 downwards.
AAGTTTTATTTGCTGTAATCGTAAAAGATTCAGTGAAAGTGGCTTGGACGGAACTGGTCGCAAGGGAAGTCCAAATAGCTCGACACAAATATATGAATATTTCTGAGGTTTCTGCTGTGTGAATTAAACAGTTGATATTTTTAAGTCTTTCCCAAGGTGGTTGTTAAAATGTAAAATCTGATATTTGGCACTTTTTGATGACTCTTAACTCGTTAGTTTTTATATCAAGATGTAAAATGTAATAACAGCTCAACTCCCTGAGAGTTTAGGAGAGAATTCATATTATTCTGATTTTTCTTGTGACTAAAACCCTCCATATTAGCAGTTTTGTGAAAGACTTGAATGATACAAAACACATACAATGTAACAGGCCTTTTTAGTATTTCATTTTAAGGCTGATTCTGCTGCTTCCTTCATGCCTAAAACTGAGCCCAAAGAGACTTTGAGAGGATGATTTCTCTGTAACTTAAGTTTCATTTATATTGCATTTATATTTAGAGCTTTAAACATAGAGGGTGAGCCTTTTTGAGTTTATTGTGTTGTAAGGTAGAGGAACAAAATGAAAACAAGCTTTTGTTTGTTTTAATCGTGTTTTAAAGCGATGCGGAACTACTGCTCAACTGACTCAAAGTAAAGGATTGCTTTATCTGAAACGATTCAAATGAAGGACCATGATAATAATATATTGTTTACTGATTTTAATAAACTATAATTTACCCTTTTTTTGATGAGGTAATATTACAGTATACTCTTAAATTCATGTTTGCACGAATAAAATAAAGTTGTGATGACACGCAGTTAGAGACATATTTGATTAAATGCTCATTTCATATTTTTCAGTTCAGTCCTAGGAATTTCTTGGTGACAACATAACTGATTAATCATGAAATTGTGGCTGTGAATAACAATGAAAGCTTTAAACACCATCTGTAACGACCTTAAATCCCTGAACCACTTCACAGTATAGATTTTCATAGTATTACCTGTAAGAAATACGACAGTCTTTGTGAAATTCTTGCACTGTCACCTCATTTATTAATTATCGAGGATATTTTTCTTTTTCTATTGCCACTTTTAGTATTATAGGACCAGGAATTCGATAAATATCTTATTTTGCTCAAGCGTGGACTGATCAAAAAACACGTGAATGCTACCATGACAGGTTTTTATTCATGCATTTATGTACTGACCACTTGGGGGCATCAATAACCCATTAACGCAAGTGAAAGGTTTTTTTCCTAATGATAAGTGAGAAAAATCCACTTTTATGTTCGCTCTGTTTGGATTATAAAGAGAGACTCGCTCTTTAGCTGCTATTTTTAATTCTCTAACAGAAGAAATCGCTGTGTTTTATGTCATAAGTCAAGTTATAGCTTTGAAGCGTCAGTAGCGGAATTTGCGGGAAAATCGGGAATATGGCGACCCTAGAATGCACCTCCCATTGACAGGAAACTGTCAACAAGCCACGGCTCTATAAAAGAGATTCAAATTCGCTGGGATTTTGTGCGGGAAAAATGGCTCACAGTAAGGACCTGTTTGAGTGCTCCATCTGTACACAGTTACTGAATGATCCAGTGACTATTACCTGCGGACACAGCTTCTGTATGAAATGCATCTATACCCACTTGTATACCAAAAGAAACAGAAGGAGAACGTATAGCTGCCCTCTGTGCAGAGAGACTTTCAATGAGAGACCTGTTCTGAAGAGGAACACCATCCTGGCTAACTTGGTAGAGGAGTATAAGAAGGCAAGCAGCCAGGGTGCTGCTGCGGATGATGCTGCACCTGGGGATGCGCAGTGTGACATTTGCACAGAGAGAAAACGTAAAGCTTGCATGTTCTGTCAGGTGTGTTTGGCCTCTTACTGCCAGACCCATCTGGAACCTCATTTTATTGTACCGCCTCTTAAAAAACACAGACTGATCACAGCTTCTATAAATATCAAAGAAAGCATCTGCGGCCGTCATGACAAACTTCAGGACATTTACTGCCTGACCGATCAACAGTTTGTGTGCCGGATGTGTGCTCTGGATGAACACAAAGACCACGACATTGTATCAGCTGAAACAAAAAGGCAAGAATTGCAGGTAATATGCATATAAATATATTTATTTAATTATTTTTTGATGATGTGATTTGCTGTTTTTATTGTCATTGTGATATGTTTCTACATGTCTGTCTTAACAGAGCCATCTGGAAAAGACCAAAGAGAAAATTGCAGAAAGAGTGGTGATTTCAGAGAAGTTGATGGATGCTGCTCGCTCCATACGAGTAAGGATTTTTCTTTTATGCCTTGTTTTCTTTATTGTTAGATCTTGTTATAAGGCTGCGTCTACACTAATCCGTCCGAACTATCGTTTTCTACGCTGTTTTCTACGATGTTGTTTGTTGCTCAAGATGACTTGATATCATTCATGAGGGATACATTTGACATATGTTTCACATATTATAGACCAACAAGTTATTTATAGCAGTTTAAATACAAGCAATCAGTTTTTGGCAGACAATCACTTTTTGGCACAACACCGACTCTTTGAAACGTCGCGGCAAAGTGCCGAGCTTTATCTGGAGCTATCTAGAGCATGTACAAAGGGCTGTCAAAATTGAGAGCAAACAAAACAACTGCTGTACAATGCCGTTAAGCTGGGCAACGTCTATATCAAAATGGCTTTAGTTATGCGTCTGAGGTAGGTTTGGGTTGGGGGTCTAGACTGGGAACTCTTGCTGGATACTGTTTTTGGACCTATTAATCCAAAACAAGTTTGATGCAGAAGGGCTCCAGCTCCTCCAACCCACAGTGAAGCTTTCCTCCCCTCAAACTGCCGCACATTCACCTATTCCTGTGAGAGTTCACCACTGTAATCGATAAAGTGTTGCATGCATAGAAGAAGTCAGTGATTGAGTGTGACTTGTTTATTTGGCTTGGATCACTACTGTAACAGTCATAGCAGGCAAATAGTATGTGTTTCCTACAGGACGCTGCCTGGGAGGCGTGTGATGACTTTGAGCGGGTCTGTGAGGAACGTATCCTGTTGTACACCCACTTCCTGAGGAAGAAGTGCTCTGAGATGAGAGAGAAAGTTGGAGAGGCTGAGAAAGCTGGAGTGGACTGGACTGAACGCCTCCTCAGACCTCTGAAGCGTGAGCTGTCTGAGTTAAGGAGGAGAGAGAGTAAAATCTGTCAGCTTTCACAAACAGAGGATCCCATTCAGTTTCTTCAGGTTATGGCTGCTTTTTGATACTTTAGGCTTATGTCTCATTTCGTATCCAGTTTGCGAGGTTAAATATTAATATTAATGTTTACGTGTGCAGGGCTTCCAAACCCTGGGTGACCTCCCTGTGCTCATAGACTCACACAGAGTCCTTGACAACCTGACAAAGTTTGTCACTGCACAAAAGAATAAAATGAAAAAGATGTGCGACAAAGAAAAAAACGATCAGATGGATTATTCTGGAAAAATCATCAGTAAGTGTGATCATTTGAGATCAGTTGAGAGTTTTAAACATCATAACTGTGGTCTCACCTTGTTTACTTAAAAACTATGTTTTTTGTGTTTTTCCTTACAAGTGTCAAGACGGACAAGGCCGCAGAAGGGACGGACAAGGCCGCAGAAGGGACGGACAAGGCCGCAGAAGGGACGGACAAGGCCGCAGAAGGGACGGACAAGGACAGAACTTCTGATGAAATGTAAGAGTAAGCATGATGTTAATGTCTACAGACATATTTAGGAACTTAAGCGAGTCCTTCGTAATCAATGAGTGTTTCATTTTCCCTGCAGACTCCAAAATCGAGGTGGATCCTGACACTGTAGCAGCTTGTCTTTACCTCTCTGATACAAAGAAAGAGATATCATGGCGTGACAAGGGCCAGGCTCATCCAGATCACCCTGACAGATTCACCTACTTTAACCAGGCTCTGTGCAAAGAGGGCCTCAGAGGAAACTACTACTGGGAGGTGGAGTGGGATGGTGGCATAGTTGAGGTGGCTGTGTCATACAGAGGGATAGGAAGAAAGGGTTCAGGGAAAGATTGCTGTTTTGGCCACAATGCTCTGTCCTGGAAATTAATCTGCTCTCCTTCTGGTTGCACGTTCTGGCACAATAATCTTCACAAAGGTCAAATTCCTCCGGCTGTCTCCGGCAAAGTAGGGGTACACCTTGATTATAAAGAGGGAACGCTGGCTTTTTACAGCGTATCTGGGGTTGAAAGTTTGACACTGCTGCACCAAATCCAGACAACCTTCACCGAGCCCCTCTATCCCGGGTTTACTGTGGATCTTGGTGCAACACTGAAAATAAGCGACATCCAATTCAGAGATAGTGCGCACTTTCCAATGTTAATGTATTGATCGACAAAGTGATAAAATGATCTGAGTCCTTTTTTCCTAGTAAAAAATGAAGAATCAAACAGGCCTTTATATCCACATATAGACTCATGTCATAATAACAAAGTCATATTTTTCTCAGCATTTTTTGACTGTCATAACTTTATACAAGAGCCCAGAGTCCCATAAAATTTTCACGACTGAAAAAAATTTGGTTTAAAAAAATTAAACCAAATAAAATGTACATCTTATTTGTTGTTTTTGTTTAGCGTGATTTCTTTTCTATAACCAGCTTTGAGCGTCAATATTAGGAGATATATCATAGTTTCAACAGCAGAGCTGTAATAGTTCAGTGTCAATTATGCATTAACAGAAACGAGGACGGTACCTTGGATGCTTTGTCCTTTTTTCCCTGATAATTCACTGGAGAAACCTTCACAAAATTACATATAGTTATATAATGTTTATTTACTATTTTTATTGAACTTTATCCTGATACAAGATGCAATAATTTAAAGGTAGTTATACTCTTTAAATGTTTATATATTTTTCAAAGTGACGGTTAAAAACTGATTACGTTATTCTGTTTGTGTTATGTCTAAAATTGATCACGTTTAAGCACATTTTGTTTGGAAAAGTGGTTAATAGCTTTAAGTCTGATTTATATTGTGAGGAGAGCTTGAAATATGATTGCTTTGTAATTGCAGCTATTGGCAGCTACTCAGTTCAGTCACGTAAACAGAGCAATTGCTTTAGCTAAACTGCCTTAAAGTAAGGACCATGCATACTAATAATATATTCTTTATTGAGTTTATTGTACTAATATTCACCTTTTCAATATAGAAATGTCACAGTTTACTCCTGAATTCACATTTATGTAAATAAAACAAAGCTCACAATTCATGACGTTTAATTATATGCACAATATACGTAAAAATAAAATATGCACACTTCATATTTTACATTTTTACAATTTAGTCAATCACTATAAATTTTGACTCGGTAACAAAGTGCTAGCACCAGTAACAGGACATTTTAGAGAAATCATTCATCAAATGCAGTCGGTGTGGTCTACAGTGTTGTAGAAGCGCAGACAGGCCTTGTAATGCAGCAGCTTCTCAGTCAGAGGACTGATGGTCAGCGCTTTGCCCTGAACACTCAGGTCCACATACCTGCGCAACATTAATGTAACAAGAAATACACTTAGAGCTGTGATGACTTTTTTTCTTTTTACAAATATACTTGTAAAAACATGCTTTGAATAAAAAGTTTACACTGAAACAGTTTCGTTATCATGTTTCTTATATCAAACTCTATGTATGTGTTTTTGCTAAAACATCAAATTCTTTATCAGGTGTTGATATGAACCTACAACAGACTGTGATGGACATGGAACAATCTAACTTTTATTGGATCGTCATCTACCTGTTGTACTGTACCTGTATGACACACTCCAAAATGCCAGGGTATTTGCAGCCATCAGTGTGGCCAGGAGGAAGAAGAATCTCTCCAAATTGCCATCATGTAGTGTGCTTGGGTAAAAGCTTCCTGTAACAGAGCACCACAGTGTTTATTACCAGTGCCTCTATGTCATTTGTTAGTCCTGTATTTGTATTTGTATTTTTTTGTTTGTTTGTTTTTTACCTCCAGAGAGAAAGTACATCAGCTGAATAATAAAGGCACCGAGAAAACAACCCCCTCCATAGGACAGAGTGAGGAAGTGCAGGGCGATCCCTCTGATGTGGTTCGGGGTGAGCTGGAAAGAAATGAGGGAGCCTGCCAGACAACAGAAACTGTATGAGCATCTCTCCTGCTGCTTATTTGCCATATTATACTCGTTTCATAAATCAGAATGATATGCACAAACGGAGACCTAACAGTAAGTCTCCCACTCACATGCAGGGGTGACGAGAGCTTCTGCCAGACCGAGCAGGATGTACTGAGGAGCCAGCTGGAAACACGGCATGGAAGAAACTTGCAAAAGCTTTCCAGAAAGTGTCTGCTCCACCAGGGGGTAAGACTTCCTCTGCAGCTCAGTCAAACCTGCAACCAGGACCGACAGAGTGGCACACGCATGGCCCAGAGCTGGAGGGGGAGGATGGACAGGGTGGGGTGATGAGAGAGGGGGCTGAGGAACAGGAGGTTGTGATTACAAGACAAAAAGAGGGAATGAGAGGAGATAAAGGAATATTTAAGAGAATAAATAACGACAACATGCGAACTAGTTGGGGCTTGCATGCGTGTAAATACTCACTAATACGTTTTACAGGTGCTGGAGGAGGTTTTTCCATGGACAGGTAGCAGGTCATCACACACTCCATCAGTGGCGCTAAGAGCAGCAGAGGCAGGATGCTGATCACATTCATGGCAGCGACAGGCAAAAGGTGGTCCTTCAGGTGAAGGTTGGAGCTCATCGTCTGTATATAGTAACCTGAGGGGATCTGTGGGAGGCATATTTCTTAACCAAACCTGAAGGCGATTAAACATGTCAGTTTTCTGCTTCATGCTTTGTAATTTCTCAGGGACCTACCTGCGTGAGGCAGACTCTGTAGAGCAGCTGAAGCCCGTAAAGAGGGAAGAGCTTGGCCAGGACTTTGGCATTCTCCACGTGAGTCTCACTGTACCGGCCACCATTGTTCTCTTTTGCCCGGTCCAGCCAAGATGCTACTTGTCCGCTCAAGTATCGATAATGGAGGCAGCACATCTTGAAAGAGTTCAAGAAAACTCCCAGCGTGGTCAGTAATGATCCACCTAAGCTCAATAAAAGCATGAAGCACGAACAGTTTAACTTTTTGTGGCCTGTACAAAAAAGGAGATGAGGAAGAGGTTTTCTCTTTCTAATCCTTTCTTTGGTATCTTACCTTTCTTGGGTTTGTAGGTGAGTTTACTGCGCATCATGTGTATGGCAATGAGAGCCAGCAGCACTGAGGTGAAGGGGATGAGGAAGCCCAGATTTTTGGCCACAGATTGCTGGATGTAAGCAATGCCCAGAAACACAACAGTGGAATTCAGATTCACCAGCCAGTAGAACCTAAATTAAGAGAAAAAAAATCTTACAGTGAGCCAGTGATATTGGTCAGACTTAAATCCAAAATATCTTTGTACTAATTTCATCATCTAGGGCGGTTCAATTTAAACTTGTTTTGTCTATGAAAGGAGGAGGAGTCCTTAGAGGAAACCCCCCATGCACTCTAGTATAGAATTACCATTATGTCAGAAAGGTTTGTTTGTAATATAATAACAAAGGCATGTCACTACTACTTTTTTTGTCTGAAATCAAATCATACAAAACCCAACCTCGCAGAACTAAAAATGAACCTACTGGTAAACTACATGTATGATGTGTCAAGGTAGCCTCATCACCTACCAGTTGAAGAAGGTCAGGAGCTGGTGCTGGTTGTAGCCCTGCAGGTTGTAAGCTCCCATGGGGCAGAGGATAGCTCGGATGCCACCGATGCCCAGTGCAGCAGCCAGGAGGCCAGTGTAAAAAAGAATCTGCTGCTCCCGAGACTCCAGCTGGTGGGTCATGTGGTGGCTGTCGATGTAGAAATCCTCAAAGGGAAATGCCACCACAGGCAGCATGGCTGTACCTACAGTGGCAGATGCATCTAATGATTCTGAGTGATATTTTCTTTTTGGCAACTGGTTGATTTGATACATTCATGAGATATGTAGTCAAAAAAATTACTGAAACAAATGAAAAGAAGTGCAAGGTGCCCATCTGTTTTCCTGCCATTTAATAATAAAAATAAATACATTGTGAAAATTGAGAAAGGATATTATAAACAGCTGTCATTGCCTAACATCTGGCATCAGATCTTACTCTAGTCTTACTTTTCACAATAATACAGTCCAAGATGGCAAACACTGTTTTAGAAGTCATATGGCTTCAAATTCTTGGCACTTGTGTCAACCTTTAATCCCTTGTGTCTTACCAAAGAAATGAAGAAACGCACACACGTATAGCACCTTAGTCCTTCCTAGACAGGCTTCTGCAAACCAGCCAACCAGAACAGGGGTGAGTGTGCTGGCTCCTATGAAGCACAGGTTGACTGTTGCAGCGAGGTAGTTGTCATATCCGAGCTTCACAGTGCAAAATAGAATCATGTTACATACAATCCCAAAGAAAGTGAACCTTTCAAACAACTCCACAAGAAGTACACAGATGATCACTTGGAGCTTCTTGCGAGACTTCTTTCGTGGTCTCTGGTCTAGATGAGGCGTGTGGGAGATACGTCGCAGTGGGCTTCTGCCCTCTGGGAGTCTCCTGAGGTCTCCTACTACCATCCCGGGCAGCTCTTCTGCTTGGTGGGGTGAATGCTGTCAGTAAAGAGCTCTGAATGAGAACTGCTGCCCTTGTCGGGAAGGAGTAACAGAAGCCAGAGCTGGAATCTCACAACCAGGTGTGACTCTGACACTGGACACGTATACTCAGCCACACCCACCTGTTTTCTGCAAATGGCCATACCTGATTCGTCCATCTTTCTCTTACTGAGAACTGTGGATGCATTACTCAAATTTGGCACATTATGAAAAACTATATAAGGGAGGAGTGATGGATGGGAGCTATTTAGAGGACAACCCTAAAATATTTCTAATATTTCAAAAGATAAACATGTGGCTGTTTGATTTATTTATTTTTGTTTTTTAAATAATGATCTTTAATGCTGTCAAGACAGCATTATTATCCAGATCAAACGGGTTCAATTTCACTTCAAGTCATCTTATAAGATACCTGGTATAAATAATGACTTAAACAATGTTGCCAATGAATAGTCTGTCATGTGATAATAAATATAATCAGTTTATTAAGTGGAGCTCTGGAGTAGTAGTAGTTAGTTTCTGGGAATACAATGAGCCCAATAACTAATGTCTCCCTTTGAAGGTTAATCTTTCCATGATTGAGGTTAACCATGGTTGCTGACATGCTCACTGTTTTCAGTTAACATGATCACAGTTGTATTGTGGGAATGTACAATATTATTGTAACATTAAAAAATAAACAAGTGCAGAAGGTTTTACAAACACTCACAAAATATTACATGTCTCTGTGAAAGCGGCTCTTCTCTTCACTTCCCCCTACAACCTCATTTTGACTGGCCTGCTGGTAATTAGACTCAAAATGTTAAGTGAGAGCGAGACAGGGTGCATGTGCAGGTTGACTTCAACTAAAGGAGCTCTGAGACAGACAGCATTTTATCACTGTAGGAGGTGAACTAGCTGTCCAAACAAGCACTGAACATTGGACTTCATTACCTGTAAAGTACACAGTCTACAGTTCTTAATAGACTTATTTTTAGACTTATCTACATTTTATTGATATGCTGACAACATTTAATGATAAGCACCTTGCAATAATACTACCAGAAAAGAAGCAAGAGTCCAATCAATATATCTGATTTCTCTGTCTTCCCCACCTTTAGGAATGTCCCATGTAATAAAATATGATAGAAGCAGTCATTCTAATGAACCTCACAAAATTATTGAAGCTTTATCATATTTAAATGCCTTCGTTAATGAAGAAACAGCTAAAAGTTTACACGCAGTGTGTCACACACTCATCACAAACATGAATGTCATGGTAATTTTGGGCTTCATATGATGTCTTTGAACTTTTTTCCAGATTGGAATGGTTGTACAGTATACATCTTTAATGCCTTAGAAAACAAGAATTAAGTTAACAAGTTTGAATTTCTTTTCGGATTTATTCATTTAAAGCAAAAAAAAGGAAAAAAGTGGCCTATATTTTAGTGTAATTTAAATTGGGAAGTAATATACAAACGTGAGATTTTGTACCATTATTGCTTTAAATAAAACAGTGGAAATGTGAAGCTGTTTGAGCAGCTTGATTAGGACTGTTAAACTACATGCGTTTTTTGTGGTGTCGCCATGGTTACGAAAACAGCGTCCAGCTGAGCGTGGGGGCGTGGTGTATCATGGGAAAAAGTTTGTAAATCACTTCTAACCTCCGCTGCTGCAAACTCGTGATTGGAAGAAGAGACCAGCTGGCCTGGAAAGAGACAGTTTAACCTGTAAAATTAAACATAATAGCTCCAGTTTGCATTTGTTTTTTCCGGTAAGCTAGTTTGCACTGCTAATGTTTCATAGCAAGTCACAAAATGTGTTTATGTTGTCGTTAGAGTGAGCTAAGGAGCTGAGCTAACGTTAGCATGCTGCTAAATACATATTTTCATATAGCGTCGTCCGTGTCTGGCATTGGAATTTCAGATTTATGTGTCTCATTACCCATTTATTTTACATTTTACAAAAGAAAACAGAAAAGACTTAGCGTACTTTGTTCGCTTTTGTGCTGTCCGCTGCAGATTTGCTGGCTAGTGATGTCTGGGGAGAGGCTACCCAACGGCTTCAGCTCGACCCCTCTCAAAGACTTCCAGCCATCAAAGGACTTTGGCGACGGAATCCTATCCGACGAAGAAGACACTTTTTCTCTGCTTTCTCCAATCTATCATGACAGCTTCGACAGTGACGAAGAAGAACTGAGATCCATCCCAGATCAGCAGACCACTTCCCCCAGAGAGAGGGATGACTCCAGGCTCAGTATTTCACCATTCAGGTGCTGCCGTAAAGCTTTAGTTCAGCTTTAGTTCTGGCTTGTTTGCGGCATAGCTAATTTTATATCTGCGTTTATTTTATAGATGTGAGCTACCAAAAGCGATTTCGGAGCAGCCTGCAGCTTCATCTGCCCGCACTGCGTGGGAAATGTGGTTGGTGAATAAAGCAAAAGAGGAGCGTCTTAAGCAGGAAAAGAAAGTAGAAAAGGCATGCAGCCATTAGTCCCATCCCCATAATAGAAAAGTGTTTTTATTCTGATTGTAATTTGTTGTAGTGACCATTTCACCCCAATAAAAGCTCCGTGTGTCCCCTATATTAGGAGCGCTTACTAAAAGAAAGAAAAGAAAAACAAGAACGGGAGCAGGAACAGAAAAAGCTCATCATGGAAAAGAAGATCCAAGAATGGCTAAAACTTAAAACAGAACAGGTAAACAACTTAAGTAAAATTGTTGTGTTGATCTTCTTATCTGCTACGCTACAGTCTTTTATGTTTCTTGTTATAATTCTAGGAGAGACATGAGCAACTTAAACAAAGAAAGGAGGAGGAGGAGATGCAGAGGCAGCAGGAGAGACGGCGGGAGACTGAACAGAAAGCTCAACAAAAGTACAAAGACTGGCTGCAAAGAAAGAACCAAGAAAAAATAGAAAAGGAAAAGAAGGAGAAAGTAATCAGGCTCTCGTTCAGCTGTCTCTTCTTTTTTAAATTCCAAACGGTTTCTCAGAGATTTCTTTTGTATCTTTTTGACAGGAGGAAGCCTCCCTGAAGGAGGAGCAGGAGATGGAGCGGCGTAGGAGGGCTGAAGAGAAGTTTAAGGAATGGCTGGCAAAGGCGAATGAAAAAAGCAAAGCTAGTCCCAAAAAGCCCAGCTATCCATCAAGTATGTTTATTTGAATCATCTTGGCGTTATTAACAGTGTCTTCGTTTTTGGGTTTATTTTACTCAAACATCATAATCATTCCATAGAGAGACAGTAGCTCATTAGTTTAATTAGACTTCCAGAGATTTATGTGTCACTGTTGCATTGGATTGTTTTTCTCTAGGTCCCTATGACAAATCCTACCCATCGCCTAGTTTTGTCAATCCAATCCCCTGGAAGCCAATCCATGTCCCTCCTCCAGAACCATCCTCCCTCGAGACATCAAGCAAGAAACCTCTGAAACAGAGAAAAAGCCAACAGAGCCTCAGCAACACGTTTAGGCTGAGAAATACTCAGAGTCCAGCACATTTGCAGCAGAAGAGATGACACAGCAGGTTGACGTGTATGAATGTGATGCGGTAGCTTAGTTACGGGCTTAACTGTGATTTCTGCACCACCACAGCTTCTGGGCCAAGACTCTGCTGAGTCACACAATGATTTGTGTTCTCTTAAGGTGGTTGTGGTGAAGACGTATTTGGTTTATGGTTTGTTTTTTTTTAATTAATGGAATTATTCAAATTTTGATATGATGTTTGTGTGACTAGATATTTAAAAGTCCAGAATACAATTTTCTGTAGATGTACTGCAATACATTTTTTTTATTTGGATAAATGTGGCACAGTCAAAGATCTGTTTTGGTCTCATTCATTCTGTGGTCAACAAAACCATGTTTCGTTGCACTGAACAAATAAGGCACCACCCGCACGACAGAAAGAAGGTGGCTGGTGGTCACAGCCAAAGATAGACCCAGCTTGGTCAAGTGCCCCTCACACTTCACACATTGTTCTGTGTCCAGCTGTGCCTTGTTCTTCTGTGGGCTGAGATGACGACAGAATGTAGTGAGGGGGTGGAAAGAGAGAGAGAGAGATTCAGAGCAGTATGCTCAGTCTGTGTTAGCATCTCACTGTGATGCCAATGTGTGAAGCCTGAGGTAAAATGATTTAAATTATGCTTTTCTGGTGTATTTTTGTGTAGTTTGTTCTTGTTCATTCTGTGGTTAACTCTTTACAGTTCCTGATTGCTCTGGAATGTGTTAGCTGGTTGTAATCAGGGAGAAGAGCTTATGTTTTCTTTAATTGTTAATCATTGTGGGGTGGGCAGCTGTTAAAACAAAGATGTGAAGTGATTACATTTTATCGTGAGTAGTTTTTATTGGGTGTAAGGTTGTAGGCTGTTTGCTCTAAGGTATTTGAAGCCTTGTAAACAAAACCTTTCTCCACGTGAAAGACTTAGGTTAGTCACAGGGACACAGTAATTTGAGAAAAAAGTGCTTTATTTTATCCTTGAAAAAAAGTCAAACAGTAATGTTACAACTTAAAAAGTAAGAAGGAACATGAGATAAAATAACATCAACTGCTCAAATCAATCCAAGCAACCAAAACCGATCAGATAAGAAGAAAAGGGGATCTTAAATACCTGCTGATCGGACCAATTTAGACACAAGGGGAACAAAACTAATCAACTAATATTAGAGAAGCAAAAACAAGCTTTAATTTAACTGTTACTCTAACCTAACAGTAATTAAATGCAAGAAGAACTAAATACCTTACTGAGGAAACACACAGAAAATAAACACATTTAACATAAATGACTCTGGCTATCTCCCTATCATCTTGGAATACTTGGTATCTCCCAATCAGTACTTTCTGCATTTAATAGTGGTGCATTCAAAGACACCTCTTTTGCTCGTTACATGCTGGCAGACCATATCATTGATTGGAGAACCCAGCACTGCAAAACCAGAGAAAGAAATTAAAGTAAATCCAACACAGTTAACATATACTCTCAGCAAACTTTATTAGGTATATTTGCTAGTACTGGATTGGAGCTCATTTTGCCCTCAGAACTGCATTAATTGCTCACAACGTTGATTCAACAAAGTGCTGGATAATGGTCTTCTGAGAGTTTGGTCCACATTGACAGGATAGCATCACTTAGTTTAGGATGTGGTGCAAATCTGCCTTTCCACCACATCCTAAAGGTGTCCTTCTGGATTGACATCTGTTGACTGTGAAGGCCATTTGAATACAGTGAATTCACTGTCATGTTCAAGAATCCAGTTTGAGATGATTTTACTTGGTGCATTACCCTGCTGGAAGACGTCACCATAAGAGCACTCAGACCAGCCCGTATTGGACCAATAATCATACCACATTCAAAGTCATTTAAATCATCTTTCTGGCCTATTCTGATGCTCGGTTTGCACTTCAGTAGGTCATCTTGACCACGTCCACATGCTTAAATGCAGTGAGTTGCTGCCATGTGATTGGCCGATTAGATATTTGTGCAAAAAACCAATTGAACAGGTGTACCTAACAAAGTGGCCAGTGAGTGTACAAAAGTTAACGTATTTTTTCCAAGAAATTCTAAGCAAGAGTGTGATATATCAAATGTATGGGGTTACTGATTTTTATAGTTGCATGGCTGCAAGTGTAGCAGTCACACCCTCTTAAAATGGGAAGTCTGCACTCAGAGTGAACCTTCAACACTTTTGTTCACTCCTATAATTTACGGTAAGTTCTAGCTACTAATTTTAGCTCAACCTTTAAGAGCTTTTGGTAATGAATGATTGCTGTCTGGCTCTTTCAGGTATTGCGTCCTGTTAAACATACAAAGAAAATCCATATCCCAAGATGCAGTGGTGCAGGTGGGCTGGCAGTTGGAAATCACAACTTCCAACACAGGTAGGAGGTGTGTCTTATACTGCCTCAGAAGTAAACTGAGTGGCGCAGGGGTGTAGCAAGCACAAAGAGTGACAGTCTAAAGGGCAGAAGGACAGAATCTACTTGTGTTTCAAGAATGTGACTACTGGTGTAATGTAGATATGGAAACCAACTCATGATGAAGAAACAGCTTTTGGATTCCGACTTGTCTTTCTCAAGGAATATTGATTTTTATCCCTGCTATGGAATACTTGAGCTGATTGTGTAATCTTTTCTGATTGTTGAACAAAGGTTAAAGAATGGGTTTAAGATAGCAGAAGAAAAAAGCAAGCTGCTACACTAGATTTGACAGATTAGATTTGACAGAACCTTTACTTTTTATTAAGCTCTGGATGGAACTTTCACCAGGGATCAAACTGTGTTACTTCTGGCAGTAGACAACTGACTTTCCCCTTTCTTTCTCAAGGATGTGACTGCTGTTTGTGTAAATATTCTAAGTTCTTATTGACACAACTTGGAAGGGACCGGTTCATTTGCACTGAGGCCCAAAGGTATTGGGTCTCGTCTTTCAGCGACAGTGTTTTTTTTCCCCTCTCTCTCTGTTCCTCTCGTCACCATGCAGACTGCTGGGCCAGAGATTGAAGACTCTTTTGACTTTCTTTTTAAAATCATCTTGGTTGGTGACTCAGATGTTGGGAAGACCTGCGTGGTGCAAAGCTTCAAATCTGGCATCTTCATCGAAAAGCAACAAAACACCATTGGTGTTGACTTTACTGTTCGTACCCTGGACATTGATGGCAAGAAGGTGAAGGTAGATGACTTTTATTTTAAGCACTTGCATCACAGATGATAGTGCAGTCATGTCCACATATTTAGGTGCGTGCAATTTATGAGATCCGTGTGGGTGCACTCTTGTCTTAAAGTAAAGAATTCCTTTTGTTTTAGTTCTTCAGAGAAAGGGGAGGGGCTGACAACCTGTCTGTAATATCCTCAGTGTTTCTGTTAGCTTTCTGGGTGTGTTGATTTATTTAGCTGCTAGTTTATAATTCTGTTTAGACATTTGCAGACATTTGTTCAGAAACAACTGCAAACGGCAGACAAACCTGACATCATACTTGAATAACTTAAGAGTTGTACACTGTTGATTCTTAACCTACTCTGTATAACCGGTTAACCCATATTTGTGTTATCTGTGTTTTGCAGATGCAGGTGTGGGACACTGCGGGACAGGAGCGTTTCCGCACCATAACTCAAAGCTACTACCGCAGTGCCCATGGGGCGATGGTGGCCTATGACATCACTCGACGCAGCACATTCGAATCGGTTCCACACTGGATCAGGGAAGTGGAGCTGTACGGAGCTGCCAGTGTGGTGCTGATACTCATTGGTATGTAAACTGTCTGCACAGAGCAGAATATATTTTTGAGTTGTAGATGTTGTCACAAAAAACAAGTTAAGGGACTTTCAGTGTCTTCCATATCTGTCACAAAATCAATTCAAACAACAAAACAAAAATCACTTGCAAAGTCATTAGCAGATCCGTAGATTGTGCTAATAAAGGGATGAACATGGTCACCAAAAAGACTGAAGTAGACTGTGGTGTTTAACAATGTGTTAACAATATGTGCCAAGAAAATATCCCAAACAATGTCACACCACCAGCAGCAGCTTTAACTGTTGATATAAGGCAGGATAAATCTATACTTTCATGATTATATTAAATCCTGATCTCACTAACTGAATGCAGTATTGTTGTATTAATTTGCAATAGGTCAATGACATGAAAGAGCATACCAGTGAGGGAGAGTATTTTTATGTAGAGTTTAGATGTTCTTGTGTCTCTGTAGGTAGTGTATCATGTAGCTTCCACCTACAGACCAAAGACATATGCATAATGTCTTTGGTCTGCATAATGTGTGCTAAAACAGCGATTCCGGTGTGGGACTGTTATCTGTATTAACCCTAAAAAAAATGTATCTTATAGTTAACGTCTACTAAGTTTGTTGGGAAAGACGTAATTCCAAAAAGTCAGAAACCTGCCCCATGTTTTTGACGGGTAAAGTTTAACCTCCTGGCGTCCACATATGTGGACATCACATTTTGGGTTATTTAGACCAAAATACTTAATTTTGCTCTACAAGGGCCTGATATCCACTTACGAGGACATTATACTGCTACTGTTCTATCGAAATTTTAAACGAATATCCTCATATATGGCTCTCATTTTTCTTAGAAACAAAAATTGGGTAAAAAAAAATATCTGGTAATTCTTTGTTTTTACATTCATTGGGTCCCAATCAGCCCAAATATCAAAGAGAAATTAAAAATGCATGCTGTGGAAGAGTTTGGGTCTTAGGAGGTTAAATGTGATCTGAAGACTTGGTTGTAGTAAGTGTTGCACTAAAAGAATAATTTAACTGAAAATGATACAAATCATAGCTGCAAATATCTGCTTCACTTCTGTTTTTACCAACTCTGGTTCTGTTCACCACTGCAGGTAATAAGTCAGACCTCCATGCTAAGAGACAGGTGCTCTTTGAGGATGCTTGCAATCTGGCAGAAAACAGTGGTGTGCTGGCTGCTCTGGAAACCTCAGCCAAGGAGGCCCAGAACATAGAGGCTGCCTTCATTCTTATGGCTCGAGAACTAATGGCACGCAATGGTATGACCATCATAAACGAGTCCTCTGAAAACTCTCCTCAGTTCATGCTGAGTAACAACTCTCACCCGGTCCCTAGTGCCGTGGCTACAGATAAAAAGTGTGGGTGCCGAGAAGGCTGAAGCAGGGAGTCACTCGAAGAGTGGGAATGGAGGCCCGAATACTCAATTTACCTGTTTCTCTACCAGGGAATGGGATGTTATTTAAAGAGAAACTGTGTGTTGCAATGTGTGTGTGAATATTGGTTTTGTATGTTTTGACTTTTTAATATTTAACATGTTGTAATATTATTCTGAGGATAATGAATGTGATGACAAACCACTCCTCTGCCAGAGGACTCTGTACACAGACTCCAGCACAGTAAACACTACAGTTTTACATGTAACCTTTTGTCGTTTTAATCCCTTTTTTTAAAAGGTTCTTTCACATCATATGGCTTTTGAAGTACAATGCCACAGGTTTAAGTCACCTGCAAATCACACATTGTTAAACCAGTTACAAATGTAAAAACTGTATTTTCAGTGGCGCTGTAACTATAACTGCAGTCCTCTACTGTTAAATTCCACCAACTTCAGAAAATAAGACTAGTTCTTTTCAAAATAAAATTTAACATGCTGCTGCCTGAAGTCAAAAAATGATGTAATACACTCATAGCTGGAACTTAAATAGAGCTTATACATTTATGTTTAAAAAAATAATTAGGTAAAATATGACAGCAGTACAAACAAATTAGGACCTTAGGTCTTTTTTTTTGACTGTGCAAATGCCTGAAGTGGTACTGTCACAAAACTGTGTCTTTGTACAGCTCTTTCTGAATCAGTCTAAACTTGCTGGAAAGATGTAACGGTGGAGGAATTCCAACTGAAATCCACCCATGAGCTTATCAATACTTTAAAGTACTAAAATGTGTAATTCAACAACTTAATGTATGTACTCAAAAACCTGAATTTTAAATTAATTTTATTTTTATATAAAAGGTGAGAGGACAGATAGTCCATTTAAAAGAAACAGTGATGTCTATTATTGAAAACTTAAACTTTTTTAAAAGAATTCAGCAGTGGTCTGATGCACTATTATGGATGACTGATTTAAAATGCAACTTCTATGTATTCGATGTTAAAACGGCATATTATTCCTTTTCACAGCTGACTCTATGGCTCGTTATAACACAGTAACAGCTACTTCTCCCCTGTAATAATTAAGGGAATGGTTTGATAACCTGTTGCTAATGGTGAAAGATCAGACTATGAGATGGAGACAGAACCTAGGACCCCTACTGTAGTGGCCAGCCTTCCTGCTTAAATACCAACTCAACCGCCTCCTTCACATCATGCACCACGAAGGACGGTTGAGTGAGGCTGGGATCGAAGCGGAAGTCTCTGTGACCATGGAAGATGCGTTGTTCTGTGACTGTTTGTGTTGGGTCTGAGAGCAGCTCCTGTTGGTCTTTGCTGTACACTCCTGTGCACACCAGGATTGAGCTACATCCCTCGGGCAGATCCCTTTCTGCCACACCTGAAGCTCCACCTAGTTCTGCTGATGTCATTTTAGGGGTGTCATCAACAGCTGAGGGATCTATACTTCCACCAGCACTCTGAGCCTGCATCTGTGCCTTGGTGTGACGAGAAGACTGGAGGTAGCGATTGTAGAGGTTGGCGCCATATATGTCGGCCATGGGATTATCACTATGAAAAAAAAAAGGACTCAGTTCAAATTATTTTTTAAACTGAATTTCTAAGTGTTAAATGTAGACTGAAAAACTCACCCTATAGCATACACCCTCTTCACAGGCGTGTTCCAGCCAAGTCTTTCAGCCTGCTGTCTAATCAGCAGCTCAGCGTAGTTATAAGTCACCACACTGGGCTTCCCAATCAGAGCCTCGTACTTGAGTTCGTATCCTGTGACCTTCTTGTACAGAGACTCTAAGCACACCAGGAACATACCATGACCAAACCTGTGATGCAAGGAACATGAAATACAGTGTTGTGAAAAAGTCTTTGTTTTGTTCCCTTTCTTAGTTTTTTGCACATTTGTCATATTTGTGATTTTAACGTTACAGATCAAACTAATTTTAATATTGGACATAACCTGAGTAAATACAGTTTTTAAATTATTTTATTTATTAAGGGAAAAGCTATCAAAACCAACTTGGTCCAATGTGAAAAAAACCTAAACCTAATAACTGGTTGTGACACACTTGGCAAGCAAGCATTTGTGGAGAAGCTTTGTCCCACTCCTCTTTAAATAATTGTTTTAATTCAGGCACATCAGAGGGTTTTCAAGGATGAACTGTCCGTTTAAGTTCAGATGCCAAAGCATCTCAATTGGAATTAAGTCTGGACTTTGAATAGACCACTCCATAATCTTCATTTTGTTTTGTTTTTTAGCCATTCAGAGGTGTACTTGCTGGTGTGTTTTGGATCATTGTCCTGCTGGACGTCCTTTAGATGTCGTTCTGGGTTCTTTTGTGACCTGCTGGATAGGTGATGCGCTCCTGGGATCATTTTAGTACACCAGGCACTCTTGGGAAGGTTCACCTGTGTTCCACGTTTTCTCTCATAGCTTTCACTGTGATTTGCCTTTGTACCCCTTTCTGACTGTCTAGAGTATGGCATGATGTGTTGCTTTCTTGAATAATTTTGCCTAATTCACTTAAGTTCTATTTAAGAGGTTTCTTTATTCAACAGGTTTCTCAGTAATCAGGCCACTGTGGCTGGTGAAGCTGAACTCAGCTCTCAAATGTGGTTAATCAAAATTAATTCATGATTTAATGAGAGATCGATCACTTTTTCACACAGGGCCAGGTAGGTTTTGATAATAGTGCTTTTCCATGGCACTGTATAACAAGAATACTGTAAAATTTGAAGGTTATAATATTTCAGACTGTGGTGTTGATGTGTACCGGGGATTCCAGGCCTCTGCCATCCACAGCAGGTCCATGTTACATGCCAGGACGGGGATGTGAGGATAATGCGCTGAACTCCAAGTGCTGCCTGGGTTCCCACCAGTTAGCAGCACGTCAACAATAAGCTGGAGGTTGGTCTCCCATCTAATAGGCTCACCAAATAAAACAACAGCTGTAGGACCAAATAAAAACAAAAACATACAATTAGGCCACATTACCAGAAAATCATTCATTCTCAGGGATTATGTAATGACTGCGCAAAGGAAACATACCATCTATTGGCCGTAAACCTTTAGTGGGCGGCACCTGAAGGACATTATGCACAGTTGGCAAGACGTGTAACTGAACTGAACATAAATTGATTAAACAGTATTACTTACAACATCTTTGGGTCTTCTATTGTGATCCACAACATCTAGGACTGGGTACGCTTCTCTGAGCACATCTATAGTAACAACATCCTGAAAGCCCAGGCTGAAGTTTGGCAAGTTAAAGTCAAACCGGTTGAGCAGGAATTACAAGCGGGAAATATGTAGAAAATCTTAACAGTGTTTTGGGTATTTGGTGTTTTTTTGTAACATGTTTTCCAATGTTTAATTTATTGCATTTCTTTATATTTCAAATAACAATGTTTGACTTGAATAAAAAAACAAACAAAAACGAAATCCCACTAACTCAAAAAACCAAAAAAATCTGTGAAAGGGCTTCACAGAGACTGTCAAGCAGTAAAGGGAACAAAGGGTGAAACGATTAAACACTGATAACAAAGTGGAGCATGGAGAAAAACAAGTGAATAAACAGAACATTCAGCTTGAAAGGTCAACATCCAGAGTGCAGGCACCAGATTGCCCGAGTTATTGCAGGATACTTATGAGCGACTTCCTCTACTGGACCCTGTCCGGAGACCAGCACACGCATTTTGTGGAACTGGGTAAACATTCGCAAAGGACTATGGGATAGCATCACCTGGTCTGGAGACACCTGAGATAAAGGGAGTCTAGAGTAAATGGCTGATATTAAAGAATATTAAAAACAAAATACACGAGACAAAGCAACCTGATAATGTTTTAAAAGGCTCTCAATTTACCTCCACCTCAAGCAGATGTGACAGATGTTCCGCTTTTGTCTGCCTCATGCAGTTCCCAGCATTAGTGACAAACACCACAGGGACCTTGTATTTTCCACTGCGGTCCACCAGGTTTTTGAAGCACTGCTTGGCTGCAGGGATCGGAGTCTTGCCTCTCACCAGCACCCCATCAATGTCAAAGAGGAGCCCGAAGGAGCTGCTTGCCTGAGGAGGGAGCAGGCGACAGAGTGGGGACAAGTGTAGTATGACAACATAAGGTTACTCATTAACTGATACTGCATTCTGAGCAGTCTTTGAGAGCTCATCGCTGCAGGCACACTGAACTGAGTGAGACTTTGATCCCACTGCAGCTTCTATGAGCCATGCAGCATAGTTTTATTAAAGTTTGTGATTGAACACTGATGAATAGATACTAAAGTAATCTATATTGTACTATATACTATAGTATACTAAAAATACAATGATCAATGTGTGCAGTGAGTAGCCTCAGCATGCTCTCCTGCTGGGACATTCAGTCTCTGGCCTTTTGCTCCACCATCTCGTAAGTTTCTACATATTTATAATAATTGCTCTGAGATTTTAGCTTATTATATTAAATAGTTTCCTAGATATTGTTTAAGAAAGAGCCCATCCACTCACTTTTTTCACACACTGAAATTTAAGGAAATATTCTAATATAAATATCTCAAAGTTCTTTCACTGACATTTCTTACCATAAAATTTAATGAGGATCTGTGTTTGACAAATAAAAATTTTGAAAAACATCCATGCATTCCTTATAAGTCCCTTACAAGTTTGGTGTGCATTGTAAACATATAAAAAGTACTTTATAAAAATGTAAAATGTGGCACATTTGTCCTCTGACCTCTCCTTCAAGGTCAAACAACGTCAAACATTTATTCTTTTATCTTCAAAATTATGTTTAGAATCCTACTGCCATTGTTTGTATTGGCAACATTTAGGAAATGATATTGGTATATGGGGACTAAAAATAATATAGTCTGCATCCAAATGATGTTATATTTGACCTCTGACCTCAAGCTTTCTTTGTGGAGTTGACTCCAAAATGTATTACATCGTTAAAGAAAGTATTATCAAGAAAAACGAGCTGCAAATCAGTACCTATTATCCGTTACCCACTCCTACATAATATTTGTATAATCAAAGTAAACATCTGTAATCCTACCTTTACCTAATTTTTACTGCACTATTTTTACTCGCTTCTTAAAATAATTTTTTTTTTAAACAAAGAAAACAAAATTCATACATACAAAATGTAATACTTCCCTTAATAGTGGGTGTTTGCACTCTGAGTGCTTCTTCTTGTAAAATACAACTACGTCATTCAGAAATTGTGAGTCGTCTTTCCCACTGTGATTTTTTTATTAGCTGTTTTCAAATATGGCACTCTGCAGGACTGCTTGACTTTTTTAGTTAGCCAATACCCAGACACATGAGACAAATGTGAAGTTGTGTTCAAACATGGTCTGAGATTTCAAAGTGTGGAAAAAGACTTGAAAGTGGGTGAATGGGCTTTAACAAAAATCTAGAAAAGAGACTAGGACTTCACAGAAATCACCGGATATGTCCAAACTTTAGATTAGAACATTTATATTTAAGTCAAAGATTGCTGAGCAGAAAATGTTAAAAAAATTGGATAACTTGAGCTTGAATACTCTTCTGTCAGGATACATTTCTTTGACAGGTAGCACTGAAATGGGATGGAGCGCCACCGTCCAATCGTCAGTGCTTTCAATCAGCACTCCCGTCTCCACTCTCGTTAATACAGTTTGTACAAAGCGTTGACTTACATGGCTATAACATCTTGAAGCCGAAGACTGGGTGTTCGCTTGCTTTGCTGCTCCCTCACAGCTTGATTTCAGCAGCTGCCAGCCACTCTTTAAATATCTCACTCTCTGCATTGTTTCAGGCACTTTAGTGGAAAAGGCGACGTGTAAACAACAACAACAGGCACGACCGAGCTAGCTTTAGCTGCGCCAACGGTTACGGCTAACTTAGCAAATGTGACCGCTGAAGAACCGGGTCATGATATTTTCATCAGTCTAAGTCAATACCATACTCTGCGCTCCTCATACTGTAATATACGGTTGTATACCGAGGCGGTACAATTTGTCATAGCTCTGAGGACGCATGCGCAAAGAAGCAAACCGTTGAACTTCCAGGTCCAATATTACGTCAACAACGGAAACCCACACGTTTATCATTTTTGTAGAAATGAAAGTCACTTTCTAACTTACTAACTTTGAAACTCAATAAACTCTGTACCTGAACATAATACTAATATTATTATTTATTTATTAGTTTCAACATCATGTATATATAACTGTAAATTTCATGGCAAAGATACTAAACTATATTATCTTTTAAAAAAGACCCCAAAAAATTACATTTTATGATTAGCATGTTTGCATTCCCCCCCCCGTCTAATTTTCCTCATTTCTAACACATTTCATGTATAGTTGTATAAAACAAAACTAATATACGAATAATTATTTTATTTTTTTGTACATATTTTTTCTTGATTATTTGCATTTAGTTTTACAAAAACTTTACTTAATTTTATCTGGGTTATTATAACCAGTATCAAGGTTTGTTTATATTTTTACCTACTTCAGTTAGGTTAGTCATTCTCCTTTGCAGACGCCTTTGTGCAACCCACCTCCACCTCTCATCACTCAAAATCCATTCAAGCCACCTTCATCTCAGCTCCAGGGGGTCCTGCTCTAATCCCTTTTACAACCAGGGTCCATTCCGCTGAGACAGGCCATCGGAGTCTAACCGTGTATATTCTGTTCATCAATAAATCACTTTCATCCTTTCTAATAATCTCTCCTTATTGAAATGCTTATATGTAACACATTAGTAAGCATAAAATCTATGTCATATTTTTTTTAAAAAAAATACATGATTTTAAAAGTACAAATAAATTCATATTCAGTAAACTTTGAATAGTATGTACTTGTTTCAATAAAGGTTACACATTTGATGTGGAACATGAACGTCTGTTCCATGATCCCAAGATGACATCCAACATTCATCTGTATATGAAAATTTAAAAAACTGCCCAATTCAAAAAATAAAAATGACAACCATTTGGTTGTCACAGTAAAAAAAATCCAAAGCTGCATCTTTTTTAATTAAATATAAAGAACTGATTGTACACTGATTTAAAATAACTGTCAACGATTTTTATTGGTCCAAAGCACAAAATATCAACAACATTTAGTCTAGTTTTCTAAAATAAACACAGCAGAATAAGCAGCCATAACAGAGATAAACACAGCTACACATTACAGAAAATATCAGAGCATTATCCTCAGCTGTATCTTAGCTCATTTTCAAGTCCATAGATTTTTGCCTTCAGAGCCATCAGCTCGCCCTGAACCTTTTTGGTCCTGGCATTGGTTTGTCGTACTTCATGAAGGATGGCTAAGTCCTGGTTGGGCCCCACATTCAAGGTAACCTGATGAAAAGAGAATCTCCCAGTCAATACTTACTAAAATGTGATTTTGTACATGAGCAAGGTGGAAAAGATAAAGGAAGATGAGTGAAAGTTTTGCTTAACTTTGTTTTGCATTAAAATTAAAGTAATTCACAGTGCTTATAATATGTAAAAACAAGCACAGGCATGCTGAGATCACAAATAACTTTCTAACAAAAATCAATTGGTCACACGGTTTGGATCTTTTTACCTTCAGAAGCTGTTTTTCTACATCTTTGAGTTTCTGTCTGAGGAGTTTAAGGTCCGCCTTGAAGCCCTCCACCTCCATCACCCTCCTCTTCTCCAACGCCTCATAACGCTGAGTCATCAGCTGGAGGCGCTTGGCCATTTTCTCTGAACGTTCCTGCACATGGAAGCAAGGTATCAGTAAAAAGAAACTTGGTGATCGCCATCAATATCAGATACCATTTAATCAGAGATGTGTATAAGGCTTGTACAGACTGTCAAACTGGTGTACCTTGAATATTTCCCTGCCCACATCCCCTTCCTCTCTGATTTGGGACAGTTCTGTTTCAAGAGTAATGCACTGCTCCCTGTACATGTCTGCCAGACGGTTGGCTTGCTTCAGCTCCTCCTGCAATATCTGTTTGAAAAAAGAATAAAGAAAAAAACAAAAGACTACAATGAACTTGCCAAAAAACTGTGATTTATTCTGAGGACATTAATAAAAGGCATTTATACGACATCGCAAAATGGAATCAGGAAATGCTTCTTACAGACTTTCATGAACACAAACAGATAGTTAATGTTACCTTTAGCTCCTCTTTGTGTGGCTGATCTGACTCTGACTGAGGCTGAGGGAGGGCTGTGCTGCTGCTGGGCTGCCACGTTCGCCCCAACTCAGTGCTGACACCCCTGGCCTTCCTAAGACGGCTGTGGCAGGAGTCCAGTTCCCTCAGCAGGCGATCCTTCTCCACCATCCAGCTCTTCTCATTAGCTCGTGTGTCAAACTTTAGCTGTAAAAAATCTCTGGTGCTCTCATGCAACAGGTTCTGAGTTCGCTGGAGTCTGACATGTCAAAGGAGATAAATAAAAGTAAATCTGGAAATTTAATGTCAGCCACAGCGATATCACTTCAAAAAGAAGACAAAAGTCTAGAGGTTTGTTTTACAAACAGCTATAAGTCACAATGATAAATAACTAAAAATACAGACATCATAAACTATATAAACTATAAGACTAACTTGTCAGTCAGAGCAGCAATGCGGTCCTGATCTCTCTGCCGCTGTGCCTCGGCCTCTTCTGTTTTAATCTTTCGATCCTCCAGGAGAGCGTCCACCTGCTCTTTGGCCAGGCGAGTCTGCTCTTCCATTTGAGCCTGCAACGCCTCCACCTGGAGACATGTGCCACAAAATGTAAACACAGGACGCACAAGAGAAAGAAATGTTTAACTTTCTGTAACAGATCATATAAATGAAATCCCATTTCATGCATACATAAAGTGGGCCCATACCTGTAGCAACAATGTCTGTTTCTCATTGTTGTACTGTTTCAAGCTCTCTCCATTTTCCCTATCTGCAAATTTAGTTCTCCTGCCACTCTCTGCTTAAATATAAAATCAAAATGGCATGGTCATTACAAAAGGCTGGTTTAAATACATAAGTAGTGATGACTTGATTAAAAAACAAACAAAAACAACAACAACAACACAAATAAAATACATTCACATTTTCTTGAATAATCAGACGAAAGAAAATAATATTATTTGTAGAAAAATATATTTTCAAACCTTTCCTGGTTGCAGCAGGTCTCAAATTTGTTGGCCTAAGACTTAGATTTTCCTCCAATCTGGACTCTGGGTACCTCTGTGAGATAGTGACCTGAAATATAGCAATAATAGTAGTACAATAGTATTTTTAACTACTCTGGGAGCTTCAATGTCATAACCCTAAACAACTGCCTGACTGCATTACCATGATAACAAACGGAGGCTTGCTTTTAGAAGGACTTTGCTAATATCATTAAAAATGCTGTAGTTCTGTTTAGCAGCACCAGCCAATCCAGTGTATCTTACTGAGATTATAAATTTGAGTTCAAAGCATCGACTGAGAAAATGACCTACAATAAAGTAAGCACGCACCTTGTGAGGAGGTTCCTGGTGGAAATATGTCATCTCTCCTGTATCAGGACCCACAAGAGCAAGAAGGTGTTGGATTTTCTTCCTGTCCTCCAGCTCTCTGTAAAACAGTGGCTAGATGGTAATAAAGTTTTATACACAGAAGCAACAACAGATAATGGTGGTTACAAGTTATTAAGATATCAAATGCCACACACCTACTGCTATCAGTCAAGAATAACTTGTATAGGCTTCTACTTTCTTAAAGAAATATGTTAACATATATCTGTGCATTCCACTGGTTTTAATTATTAAAAATATGTAAAAAAATATATATATATACTTGGTCAGTTGCAGTAAGCCAGATGGTATTGGTCACTATTAACAGAATAGTAATCATTCTCTGCAGGCACTGTGACTCACTTTTATCAATATTAAATGCTATACTTAAGGTTGAACTGTACACCTACCTGATCTTTAGTCTGTCGTTTTCTGCATAAAGCCGCAGAGACTGCTCTCTCTCTTGGAAAAGGTAGACCTGCATGTCACTCAGAGCACTCTGAAGCTCTGCAATCTCTCCTTCGCGCTGTCGTATTTCCCACTGTAGCTTATGCTTTCAGGGCATTATGAAGGGAGGCAAGATTAGTTAGGCAAAGATTCTTTGGCACAAATGGCTTAAAATCAAAGCCTCTCACATTGACTCCCATCTCTCACCTGATCTTCAGTGAGGCTTTTATACTTTTCCAGCATCTGCAGCAGCTCCAAGTGCTCGCTATCAAACTGGGCAATCTTCTGTCTGTAGAACTCCAGAAGCTCTCTGGATGGACGCAGTTGTGCCAGACGCTCGTGAATAGGGGGGAGTGGCGAGTCAAGCTCCTGACCCGGGGTACGAATATTAGTCCTGTTGGGTAAAAAACAGAAAAAGAAAACAAAGAACATGAAGCATTTTGAAGATGATGATACTGGCATACAATTTACATTTGGGCATTGAAGACTCACACTTTGGTTGTAACTGTAACAGCTACAATATCACAGCACTTTACCAATGACATATAAACTGCGTAAAGGATTACCCAGGAATTTAAACCCATTTAGGTAATAACGCTTAATCCATGTGGGATGAGTCTGTAACAGTCGGGGAACCAGACTGTCACAATAAATCCAAGTATCATTTAGGGAGATTAAAGTAAAAAGCATTACTCTGGCTCACTCTGTGCTATGGCAACAAAAGTCCAGCGTTCAGCGTGTCAAATGCATGTTCATTACCTGTGTGGTGTTGCATGTTTCTTTGGGGACCCCATCCTGTTGCAGACACTGTAAATAAAATGGAAAATAAATATACGGATGCTTAGAGGATTTTCATGAAATAATCAGTTGTTTTTAAATCATGAACACTTAAAACAGTTTTGTGGTTTTAATATTCACATACTTTAAGAGTCCAATTATGTAAAGAGCTTAAACGGAGTGAGCAGAACAGATATAATTATACAAATAGTGAAATACAGCATTAGAAAAAAATAAACACATCTTGTATTAGGAATTGGTGGACAAGCAAAAATATTACCCTTTGCAGTATTTCTAATTATTATGACACGTTACATAATCGGGGAATACGTCAACTAAAAGAACTTCTAGAGTGGCATTTTGCAATAATAGTGACGCGGTAACACTATCTGGATTGCAGAGCTAACAGGGTAATTTATACCAGTCGTGTATCTCGGTTGCCACAGACTGGGCGGTAGGGGGAGCGGGACTTTTAAAACCAGTCCGCTATTCTTGCCGAGGGATAATTTAACGCTTTAAACCCATATTAAACTGCCACGTCAATGATTCAGTTGGGCATAAAGAACTTGTACTTCACATAAAAAATAATCTATAAAAAAAAAAGTGTCGTAGCAAAATGAGTCGCTATTAGGTATGTTTTATTTTTCATGGTGATGAATTCATGAGAAATAAGAAATGTCATATTATATGGCGCACCAATATAGCTGTCGTACGTTTTTCCAGGTTTTCCTTTCGCTTAAATACTTCTGAATTTTACTCACCCGTTACAACTTTAAACAGTCTAGCAGCACCGCGGTGTTGTTCTTTTGAAACCAGGAAGTTACCGCCCCTTTTTCTTCTTCGTAGGAAACTCAGCCGCAACAGACGTTATTTTGCCACCTAGGGACCGTAGAGACAACAAAATAAAAAATATAATATAATATTTTATTATCATGAAT
This sequence comes from Pelmatolapia mariae, assembly GCF_036321145.2. Lineage (NCBI taxonomy): Eukaryota > Metazoa > Chordata > Actinopteri > Cichliformes > Cichlidae > Pelmatolapia > Pelmatolapia mariae. The sequence continues at coordinate 60,051,091 of NC_086233.1, read as the reverse complement.
ATATTTATAAAAAACATATGATGACGTGTGTTTTATTTAATTCATTTATTTATTCAATCATTTATTTATTTGTTTACTTATCAACAAATTAATCAGACTTAGCAAGAAGTCCAAGCAACACAGTCAACCCTTCAAAATAAAGGTCTTAATTATAAATTTGAGCTTGAAATAAAGCGTGCAGCAATTATATTTTGTGGATACGATGTTTTTAAATATTAAAAGTGACTATATTTACAACAAAGACCCCTTTAATTTTGACGAATAGGCATATTACTATAACATTTTTAACCGGAAGCTCTGATTGCAGTCCTACTACCTTGACGTATTGACCTCCGGCCGCGTCCCGTCAAACTTGACCAACGCTGAGCTCTCACGTCGGACAGCTTTGTGGTGTTTCTCAACAATGGAGCGGAAAGTTGCTCGAGAATTTAGGCACAAGGTATGATAAAAATAACATTTTTTTTTACTATTCTTATATGAATTAAATGGATGTTAAATGAAGCTGTTTTTTTCTACTTGGTTGTCTCTTCGCTGGCTGGCTCAGGTGTCTGCCGGTGAGATGTTGCGTAGACAGGCCTGCCCGACTAAGCGACGAATAAAAACAAAAACAAAAACAAAAAAAACCTCAACTTTTAGTTTAACAGTAATTCAAACATATCATTAAGAAATAAAGTTGCTGTTTGTTTTTAATGTTGTTGTAGTAGATTTACGGGTTTTTATTTAGCTGAAACATCTGCTTCTAATCTCATCTGTTGCCCAAGTGAAACGAGTGTCGGAGGATTTTGTCTTTTTGATGACACTTAAATCTTTTTGCACAATTTTCCATACTTTAAAGCCTTAAGAGGTTGCTGTAAGACAGCTTTGCCCCCTGATTGGTACCTTATTCTTATTCAGGTAAAAGTTACACAGCAGAGGTCACTATAGTCAACAACAAGCCGTATAAAATGTTATTAGTCAGGTTCATTCATGCAGCGAATCAACTTGAAATTATACTTTGATGTTTGGGTGGTGTTGACTACTTCCCCCCCAAAAAGTCATCAGCAGCAAAGATAACAGAGGAAGAGAACACGATATGTTCAAGGCTTTTTCATCCCCAGAGCATGTAGGGATCACCTCACAGCCATCTGTGCTGCACGCGGCAAGCAGAGTCCCATATTGTAGGCTCTCCACAAAGGGCGCTTTAGCATTAGATAATGTGTCAGATACGAGCAGCTAAGCGGAAGAGATGCGACAATTTACGGGTTTAATTAGAGGCTGAGGGGTGAATGAGGCACAAATGGGCTTTGTTTCTGTTTGCGACACTGTCTTAATTGTTTGGTTGAGGATGTTTGTCAGTTTTATGGTCTGATTCGCCTGAAAATTGGATTATTGTGCAATTTTATTGTGTTTTTATTTGCATAAAAGTCACACATTTTTATTCTGTAGGTACTACACTGTGACAGAGAAGCTCACTGTATGAAAACAGTTCTGATCTTTAAACCAGAAATGCTTGTCTGCCTAACAAGTTATCTATACTTTACTGGTTTATGGTGCCAAGGTCCATGTGGCTCAGTCTGCAGGAAAAAGAGAAGTTTATGACCGTTCACACACCCTGTGTGGCTCAGTGGCGCTGCCTTAACTTTAACCCCTGCAGAAATGGTCCTCGGAGGGTGTGTGCTCTATGATGCCTGTTCTTTAATTTGAGGTCTGATTATTCAACATGAGGCGTGCGTGTGTGAATGTTTACCTCTTTTTGAGATGTAAGGTGACACTCCAGACCTTCCTACTGCAGCCTCTCCTCATCCCTGTGGCCATTATTTCCTCCCAGGGGTTTGGTGGTTAGACATGGGCAGCACATTACACGTTTAGCACATGGACCCTCATCATCCAGGGAGTTATCTGAGCTTTAATGTCTTAGAAAGTGAGGCTTTCAACTTATTATAGGAGAGATTTTGCTGGAGACAGATAGTGAAATGTGTTATATCAGCGATTGGCCCAAACGGTTCCTTAAAACTATCCTGCTGCAACTGAACCGTCATCAGGTTTGTATGACTCGGACACACACACACACACACACACACACACACACACACACACACACACACACACACACACACACACAGGTGGCTCACCCCCTGTAGCTGACAGGAAAACAGGGGAGAGATACGTAGTGTTTCAGGGGGCTTAATGAAGAAGGATGGTACCAGATGCTTGTGTTTTCTTGCAGGTGGAGTTGCTGATTGAAAATGAAGCAGAAAAGGATTACCTGTATGACGTCCTCCGCATGTATCACCAGTGAGTACCATCTGTCACTGCTCAGCATGTCTACAGAGTGCGTGTTGTATTTCCTCACTGATTTTTCACACTTTATGACTCAAACATTGATGATTATGGAATAGATTATGTCCTTAAATAACTTTGCACAACTATAGCCAAAAAGAGTTACAACGAAGAAACTGTAGGCATGTATGGGTCATGGTAGTATTTGTATAGATTTAAATACAAAAAACATCGTCTTGTGCTTCTGTATGTTTTCTCTAGCTTTTAACATTTTCATGAATAATATTTAGGAGCCATTAATCTTGTCCCTGACAGTTTTAATGCACGCAGACCTCTGGTTCAAATCCTCCTCTGGGTCGTGTTTTTTGATGAAAATGTGGTCCTGGAGGGCATGAGAGGGGGGAGGGATAGGTCTAGGTTTCAATTAATCTTTGTACAGAGGCACAGTCCTGTGACCCTATTGGTTAAGCCTCTGATCAGTTTCCACTGAGCTCCGACAAGCCTGGCCAGTTATCAACAAAAGCTCTTTTTATGTTCAACCTCCAAATGGAGCTAAAATGGCACATATTAATTATTCAAAAGGAAGGTGACCTGGAAGAATTTCATACCATAGCATTTACTTTGCTGCGTTAATTGCTGTTCCAGTTGCCCTTTATCCTAAAATTAAAAAAATACTCAAAGGGACATTTGGATGTTTTCTTTTTTTATTGTGAGGAGAAAATGCCTGTGACTCTAGAGAGATTGCTGTGCAAATCCTGATCAATTGCATCAGTTGTTGCAGAAGGTAAAGTACAAACATTTTAAAAATCAGGTGTTTAGACTCTGATAGAAGTGAGATTTTCATCTCCTTGTCAGTGTCAAGGGAAAAATCCCACACGGATCAGGAAAAAGAGTCTGGTTCCTAAACTGACCCACCTGCACTCAAGACACATCATGCTTTGAAAACCATGTGGCATATTATGAAACAAAAATGACTAAGCACTAGTTATTTGAAACAATTAAATATGAGTTTAAATAATTATCTACATTTTGCACAGCATCCCAGCCTGTTTGGAAATCACTTTTTTGCAGACTTTCTCATATTGTTTGATTTTCAAGTGGAGCTTTCACCGTTTTGTAATTGCCTAAATTAGCAGATGTGGTAAATTGTTGTGAAACCGCTAATTATCCTCCTCTCACTTTCCAGGTCGATGGATTTGCGAGTGCTGGTGGGAGACCTAAAGCTGGTAATTAACGAACCAAAGCGTCTCCCCTTGTTTGACGCCATCCGACCTCTCATCCCTCTCAAACACCAGGTGGAGTATGACTTGCTCACCCCCAAGAGGTCAAGGTGAGTACAACATGGTTATTTATTGCCTTTTTAGCATGCAGTTATTGACCCTGCCATGCATTCACCTTATATTAGCTTTCATTGGCTTGTACATCTTGCTTAATATTTTCCTCTCTCACCTGATGTGTGCAGGAAGCTAAAAGAGGTGCGTTTGGATCGGACTAATCGTGATGGTCTAGGTCTGAGCGTCCGAGGAGGGCTTGAGTTTGGCTGTGGTCTTTATATATCCCAGATTATAAAAGATGGACAAGCTGATAATGTGGGCCTACAGGTACTATAATTATGATTTATGTTTGTTTCTACAGATTTTTTTATTCTTTAAAAAAAATATGAATATACAGACCAGGGTTACAGCACTATTTATGAATCTATCCACATGTGGAATAATTATATCTCTTTATAATGGGGGTGGATTTAATATTCCTAGTTCTAGTTGAATACAAACAGAAAATGTCAGTAAAAGAGTAAACTGAAATTCAATTAGTGCTTATTTTTTCCATTTAATCTTATCTTATATTTATTTAAAATTCTGATTAGTTTTTACCCCTCGGCTGTCAAAAGCTAATTGGGTATTGTCATCACCCCACCGGGCGGGCAGATGGGTGGCGTGGACACCCAAGTTCATGAATGCAATAACTGGAGAACGAGGCAACGTAGGAGATTAAAAGTGATACCATAGGTGTGTCCACTTAGGAGGCTGAGGTGTTTTCCAGTATTTTTTTGTTTTGTCATGGTGCTTTTTATTTAATTCATGTTTTATATATATGTACCATTGTACTTAATCTTTTTTTTAACATGTTTTTGTGCTTTAGCTTTTTTATAACTGTTATAACAAAGTAACTACTTACTACTACTGAGACCTTTGGTAATGGTGATCATTTCTGGCCTAATCAAATACAAGAATCTGTAATCTGAGATTTAAAATTTTAACTGAATACATTTTTTTTTTTTATTGCAAGTGTGTAGTGTTTTAAACCGGCCTAGTGTAAAATAGACTTATTAGGAAGCATTTGACTGTAAACTACTTAAATTTACATAATGACATTTAATATCTCATCTATGATATATTCTCCTGTCTTCATATATAGGTTGGTGATGAGATTGTGCGTATCAATGGATACTCAATTTCCTCCTGTATCCACGAGGAGGTCATCAGTCTCATCAAGACAAAGAATGTCGTGTCACTCAAAGTTCGACGTAGGTTAACCACAGACTTTGTGTCCATTAGTAGTGCCATTACCTGCTAACATGAAAGTGATCTAACTTGTGTTATCTTATTTATTTTTCTGTGCAGACGTGGGGATGATCCCAGTGAAAACGTGAGATATGAATCCACTTGTGTATTACTGTTGTAACAAACTGTGCCGTGCTCTAGAATACTGCTGCTGTGCAGGGCTGAATTCTCATAGTTTTTTCTCATTTCTCCAGCTCATCAGATGAACCCCTGAAGTGGCAGTTTGTCGACCAGTTTGTTTCTGAATCGGGGGTGAGAGATGAAATACTACTTTCTTCTTAATGGTGTTTGTTTAGCAGCCAGCTAAAAGACTTTTCCTGTACTCTTCAAGGAGAAAAAAAGCAGTGTGGCCGGTTTGGCATCCATTGGAGGAAAGGAGATCAAGGAGAAGAAAGTTTTCCTCAGTCTTGTGGGTACCAAGGGCATGGGCATCAGCATATCCAGTGGTCCAACCCAAAAACCTGGCATATACATCAGTAACGTCAAGCCAGGCTCCCTCTCTGCAGAAGTTGGGCTTGAGGTGATTTTTTTCTAAAAGACTGCAGAGATCGTATTAAATTATGACACTCATAAATCTATTGACAGTGAATATGTGCCTCATATCAAAATGTAGGCTGGAGACCAGATTGTGGAGGTGAACGGAGTGGATTTCACTAACATGGACCACAGAGAGGTGTGTTTTGCTTAATTTAATTATTTTTATATGTTTTTATTTCCTTTTTTAAAATTTCTCTTTGTTTTAAAATACTATGCCTCTCATGGTAGTAAAAGTTAAACCCTCTCTCACTGCTTGTGTTTGTTCTCAGCTTAAATCACTGAGGTGCATTACCAAAGCTAAATTAGTGTTTAACCAGCAGGCTGATGGCCAAAACCAAGCTTGCAGCATGTTCCTATATTTAACTGGATAATTCACACCCTGATGAATGCAAATAGGACACACAACGCAGGCTCCAGAGATTGTCTGTTTTTATTTTCTCTTTAACTTCATAAAACTGAACTTTACAAGTGTTATTTAAAGTCCTCTGTTTCAACATTTCCAGGCCGTGAAAGTCCTGAAGAGCAGCAGAAGTTTGACTATTACAGTTCTGGCAGGAGCTGTAAGTACACTCTTGTTTTGAATACAAATGTACGTCAGTGTACACTCACCAGCCACTTTTTTAGGTACATCTGCCCATGTATCTATTGAGCCAGTCACATTGCAGCAACTCAATGCATTTACACTTGTAGACATGGTTGTGCGACCTGCTGAAGTTCAAACCGGGCATCAGAACGGGAACAAAAGGTGATTTAAGCAACTCTGAATGTGGTATGGTTAGTGCCCAACAGGATGTTCTATTTCAGAAACTGCTAATACTGGGATTTTCCTACAAAACCGTCTGTAAGGTTTACGGAGAAAACCGTCTGTGAGGTTTACGGAGAAAACCGTCTGTAAGGTTTTCTCCGTAAAAACCATGAGAAGTACTCAGTGAGTGGCAGTTCTTGTCGATGCCAGATGTTAGATGTCAGCTAATAGGAAGGCAACAGTAACTTAAGTAACCAATCATTAAAACCAAAGTATTCAGGAAATCATTTCTGAACACACATCACATTTTGAGGGAGATGATTTATAGCAGGGGAAGAATCAAAATGAGGGCCACTCCTATCAGCTAAAAACAGGAAATTGAAATTAAACAGGGTCACCAAAATTAAACATCGAAAGATTTGAAAAATATTGCTCAGTCTGATGAAAGCAGGGTCAGAATTTGATGTAAACAACATGAAAGCATAGATTCGTCCTGCCTTGTATGAACGGTACAGGCTGCTGCTGGTGATGGTGTAATGATGTGGGGGATATTTTCATGGCACAATTTGGGCCCATTATTAACAACTGAGCATCGTTTAACTGCCACAGCCTACCTGAATGTTGCTGTTGACCACATCTACCTGACAAATCTGGAACAACTGTGTGATGCCATCATATCGATATGGACCAAAATCTCTAAGGAATGTTTCTGGCACCTTAAAAAATAATTGCAGTGAAAGATGAAGGCAATTCATCTTTCACTGCATATAGGGGTCCAATCTGGTACTAGTTAGGTGTATGTAATAAAGTGTCCAGTGAGTGCATATAATTAATAAGTGCATAAAATTTTGGATTATGCTTTTACTGCAGCTTGTTTAATCAAACCCATATGCAATGAAATAGCCTTTGAAAAAGAGTCTAATGCTGGCAATCCCCGATCGAGTCACATATGAATCGTCGTGTTTTCTTGTATGGCTTATGATGTTGCTTGAATTTAAAGATATTTTCAAATTTCCTTGATATTTAATAAGGGCAAAATCTTTTACTATTTTGCATAACTTTACAGAATAATATGCAGATGAGGAGTAACCTTTCAGATAAAATCACTTTACTAAGTTTTGAAGCAACTTCTGAGAAAGCAGGTTCCTCTGAGAAAGTAAAACACTTAAGGGATCATCCGTCATGGACGAAGAGACAGAGACTTCTGCCTCCTGCTTAGTTTCTCCTTTACATTCCTGCATTGCTCAGATTAATCTGTCTGTTTGTTTTGGAGACATAACAGCACCAGCCTGTGCTTTAGCCCCGCTGTCTGCAGGAGCGACATTTATCATCAGTCAAGTTACTCATCATGTTGTTTGCTCTGGGACTCAGTTATGAGGCCTGTGTAACAGAGACAGGCATTCACATCTTATTTATTTATTTCCTTGGTGCCCGTCTAATGTTGTTATCTGTGAGTATGTCTTTGTTTGGACGTGTGCAGTAAGTCACCTTCAGGTCATTGAAACCAAGGACTCCGTGGATACCAAAGACACTTTAATTTTAAAACAGCTTTTCATATAGGTATGATGTTATTTTTCTGCATATTTGGGGAACCATGCAGCAATAAATCATCCAGAATATTTGCAATATGTAGTGTAACACCGTGATTTAAAGTATACCTCTAGAATGCATTTTATAGGGTTTTGTTCCAGCAGTTGGATACAAAAATTGCAGCATACAATGAATTTAAAATTTAGTTAGAGCTATTCTGCTGAAACGGTGTGTATAATTAATGCTGATGTAAATCAGGAGCCATTTTCACCTGCTTTTATGTGGCTATACCTCACGCTACCTGCAGAAAATTGTTTATTAATCTGTACTGTGACCAGTGTTGGTCAAGTTACTTGAAAAAAGTAATCAGTAACTAATTATTGAGTACTTCCCCCAAAAAGTAATCCTGTTACTTTACTGATTACTTATTTTCAAAAGTAATTAGTTACTTAGTTACTTTTTAAAAAAATTATTTACAACCTGAATAGGTGATAAAGCGATAGATCTTTCAGCCCAATTCTATTTTTTCTGCATAATCCATCATATAAAATGTAATCAAATGAAAAAGTCTCTTTTTAAAACTTGTTTTATTAGTTTTAATCTTTTAACTTTACGCATGAAGCAAACATTAAATTATATGCAACATTCTCTGACTGGAAGAAATTTGTTTAACATTTAAACCTATTTTCTCCATATTCCAGCATATAAAATAAAATAGTTTTTTGTGTTTACACTCACTCTTTCAAATAAATGCAAGTAAAACACAGCAGAAAATAAATAAGATCGAAGAATCAGCGGTCCTGTTGCTCTATTTTCACCTGTATAGCAGGAGTGGGGCAGGCGGATGTTTGGCCTGGTGCAGGTGTGTCGTAACGGTCAGTGGAAGGATCTGGGAGTTTCACATTCCCGTGGCAGCGTACTGTCGGTGCTTGCTCGGAAGTTTAGGGGGGTTTTTTTCACTGTAAAATGAATGGTAAATGGTAAATGGCCTGTATTTGTATAGCGCTTTACTAGTCCCTAAGGACCCAAAGCGCTTTACAGAACCAGTCATCCACCCATTCACACACACATTCACACACTGGTGATGGCAAGCTACATTGTAGCCACAGCCGCCCTGGGGCACACTGACAGAGGCGAGGCTGCCGGACACTGGCGCCACCGGGCCCTCTGACCACCACCAGTAGGCAACGGATGAAGTGTCTTGCCCAAGGACACAACGACCGAAAATAAAGTTTTCTTCCCACACAGTGAGCAGCGGACGCTAATGTTTTTGTCACGTTTTACAGAATCAAACTCAAAGTAAGGTCAGTACTTCCACACTTTAAAAGCTGCACGCTCATACTCTCTCCCGCACTCGATATATTATCCATTGTTGATCTGCACACAGCTGTTGCCACGAACGTCGCACTCGCTTACATCATTGTCATGAGACACTCTCGCAAAAAAATCACAGTTTTAGTAACGCAGTAATGCAGCGTGCTTACGGGAAAGTAACCGTAATCTAATTACCTTTTTTCCAATAGTAATCCCTTTACTCGTTTCTCGAAAAAAGTAATCGGATTACAGTAACGCATTACTGCCCATCTCTGGCTGTGACATTTGAAAACATGCCATCAGGTCATAGGATAGGTTATAAGGATAAAGAGGCTTTGTCAGCAGACTGAAGGTTTCTAAGTAGGCTGTGCATTGTACTCTGAAACACTTTCCAGGAACCGTATCAGTTGCATCTAAAGCACGAACAAGAACACCAAAAGTGAGCACACCATCAGAAAATCAATACGCCAAGGTCACAAAAAGATGCGTGTGGTCTTGAGGGATGTTTAGTGGTCTCTGTACCACTTCTCAGCAGAGGAAACAAGGACAAACGCTTCAAGACTGACATATACAGGACACGACAGGAAAAGGGTCCCATTTACTGATGAATCCAGGGTCGAGACTCGTTGCAATAACAGAGGAATGTATGAACAATGCCATAAACCCACACTCAGACATTATGGTGCGACTGCTTTCAAGTTCAGCACCTGCTTCAGTTAATTACACTTGGGCCAAAAAGAAGAAGAGAAGCAGCTATAAGAACGACACAGGATATTGTAATTATATACCAGTAATAGAAATTGCTGACCTACTCAATGATTCTGAGAGGCTTCAAGGATGTCAGGTGTCAAAAACTGACATCCCTCTGTTCTCGGTCAGAGAGACTGGTTTAGACTTGCCTGTCAGTCTCCAGAGCTAAAGTTTGAGGACCCCTGCTGTATGTCTTTCCGTCATTACTGTCTGTGGCTCTCACTCTCTCAGGGCAGCGAGCTGTTTATGACAGATGAGGAGCGTCTGGCACTGGAGGCCCGCAGGGACTTGGAGAGGAAGGAGCTGATGCACCAGAAGAAGGTGGCACTGGAGACCAACAAAATCATTAAAGAGCAGCAGGAGAAGGAGAGACAGTGAGTGAACAGCACAAAACTTCTAATTAACCTTGTCCTGACACGAGATGGAGCTTCTGCAGTGTATGGTGGGAGTTGTATGTTTGCGTTGTAATGCAAGATGCTGACTTCATGCTAGTTAGCAAGCTTGCTGTCGCTTTAGCATCAAAGGTGCGACGTTGATCTGACTCAGTTCAAACAGATGGTACTTAGGCTTTGGATCACACTTTGTTTTCAGGTAATCCTAACAGGAGAAAACCTTACTAATGTAAATGCCACTAAGATATTTTTTTTATGCTATAGATAGGTCATCAGTAATATGACATGTAAATGTTTGTTGTAGTAACTTTATCAGTGCTCTCACTGTGTCTTTCTAGGCAACAAGAAGCCAAAAAACTCTTAAAAAAATTGGATTCATATTCTTTAGAAGCATCTGAACAATATGTCCAAATCAATATGGATGTTAGTCTGTGTCTGCTGGACTTTTTAGTAGAGTTAAACAACAGCTGATGCCCCACTAATGGTCTTTCTGAGTGGAAAATAGGAAATGTTCACCAAAATCTTACAGTTTGGCTGTGTGCAATACCACCATGGATTTCAAATCAAAAGATGTCACTAACCTGGTTATAAAACCCCTCGAGAGTTAGTTTTGAGCCTCTGAAAGTGGGTGAATATGTGTAAAAATCCATTTGATTCCAAAACAGTTATTGCAATAATTTTAATAACCCCTCTGAAGTAAAGTTGTGTCTTCATTGTTTGCTTTAATGTCCACTGTGGTGGCTTACAGAGGCAAAACTACAAAAACTGTGTCATTGTCCAAATACTCATGGGGCTAACCATAGATAATAAGCATATACGTACCCCTCAGTCTATTATTTTATTTTATTTTATTTTTCCTTTGTTGATAAAGATCCTGAGATCATTTGATCCTGAGATCATTTGATCCTGAGATCATCTTAAGACTCACTTATTTAGCCTGGCTTTTAATTAGATTTGTGCTGTATGTTTGATTGTACTGTTTTATGTTTATCTGTTTTATATTATTGTGAAGCACTTTGTGGTTTTTATCCTGTGAAGAGTGCTATATAAATCAATAAAGTAAAGTAAATTACAATTTAAATGAGTTTTTCCACCATTAAAATGTGCAAACAACAAATTTTACAGAACACTGACAGAACAATTGTGACAAAATGTCACACAATTACTAGATGCAATTTAGCCCTCTAAAAGGCTTCACGTGGAGTGGTCCCCTGGCTTTGCTCCTGCAGCTGGATGTGAAAATCATGGGCTGTTTAATAAAACATTGCCAATGAATTTTTATCAAATTACCCTTCATTAAATTTCATAATGTTAAGGCATGGTCACACTGAAATCAAAAGCATTAGCTCTAAACCACAGACAATGCCAGGCAATGAGAGTGTACTACCGTTGTAAGCAGCTGAAACAATTTATGCAAAAATATGGGAACCCCGGGCAAATGTTATGCAAATAACGGACATCAATAGGAGGCTTTTTCAATTATTAAAATGCTGCTACTTGTTATTGTAACAAACAGGGGAACAAAGTCACTCAGTTCATCAGCTGCAAGGTTATTTTTTGTGATCATTCACAGAGCACTGCTGTCAGCCTAATATGCCCTCAAGTGTACAAAGTAAACTAACAACTGGGTCAATAATCAGTTTGGGGATATCAATATGTTGACAACAATAGATGAAATGTCATCATCTAATGGCAAAGGCGTTGACTGATGTTCCCTTGATATTTTCCAGAAAGCAGTCTTCTCTGGATCCAGTCAGCTTGTAAATTCAGAGGATACACTTGATAACCTCAGTGCTTTCAGTTGTAATATTCATCTCCAGCAATACCTGGGAATGAATAATATGTCTGTATATTATAACTTGACACTCAAAAGGAGACAAGTTGTAATTACAGACACCAAACAGCCAAAGCAGTAAAACCACCTGCACCACGATGGTCATCTAAATGTCAAAGCATGGACACGAGACGCTGGCAGAGGATCCTTTGGATCGATCCTGGGGGGTGGGAATCCTAATTAACTGCTCTCGGGGGATTTTGCAGGCCGATGGGTTGCCTGTAGATTATTTAGCTGGCTCATGCGTGTCAAAGTAACATCTATATGCCATTCACCCACTGGTTGCTGATTAGTGTATTTTGTGTCTTTGGAGCCCAGTACACTAATATATTGTGTAAACAGACTTTATTTGTGTGCTTTATAGACGAAAGATGGAGCTCTCTCAGAAAGCTGCAGAAGAGGAGGAGCGTTATCAGAAGGAAATGGAAAGGTGCACAACTCATTATTACTTTTAATGTGATGACCTTCCAAGCAAATATTGTTTGAATGTGTATATAATTTCGTACATCTCTGTAGGATTGAAGCTATGGAGAAAAAACACAACAGAGAGTGGGAGGAGGACTATGGTACAGACAGACCCAAGAGCCCTAAATCCAGTCCAAAGGTCCCATCACCAAGAACCACCCCAACTCCAAAGGCCAAAAGTTCTCGTAAGGACAGACAGCAGTGTCTTCTTTTTAAAATGCATGAATCCTGTGTTTCGTTCTGAACTTAACTTCTCTGCTGAAACCAGCGAGGCGCTCGTGTTTTACTTCATTCACCCAGTTTCTCTGCGCTCTCTCTCTCTGCCTCTGCTGTGTGCTGTGCTGCTTTTTATGACCTCTTCTTTATGCTGATGAAGTCAACTCTTTCGCTGAGGAAAATGAGGAGGATGAGGAGGACGAGGAGGACAGAGAAGTGAGTGTGGGGCCTCAGCTGACATTGTGACAGCTGTTGTAGGTGGATGTCTGCGCAAAGCAGCAAACGCAAAGACAAGTGCAGGATTTCCTTTGCCAATCACAGTTTCACAGTAGGAGTCTTATGTTCGTATTATTACTCCAGCTGTTTATTTTGTTGGTAGAAGCTGCTGAAAGTTAATTCCAGCACATTTTTTGCATCACTTAAAATGCGGTTACAACTTCATTTTTTTATTCGGACAGCATGAATGGATTCATTTCTCTCTTTGACTGCTTTGTTTGGTTGGGCTGCATGGAGTTTGATGCCACTGTTTAATCTGAAATCATCCTTTTAAGCCTGACCTCTGTTCATTTCTGTCTTTAGCATTTGGCTGGTTTTATCGATATGAGGGGAAACTGCCATCATTACGCAAGGTACTGTCAGCTGTGTGGGTTCAGTTTGCTGTGATGTCTTCTTATAGGGTTGGTTAGACGTTTAAAATCAGGGCTTTTGCTTTTATTTTTATTCACTAAGTGAAAGTGGTTTGCTAGGGTTTTTTCTTCATACACTGTGTGGCATCATTAGGCTTTATTTGCCTGCAGTGCTTTTGAGTTTGGATTGGCAGATTTGCCTGTCCCCGTTCCTTCCTTGTATTCTGACTAACTGGTGACATGTCAGAAAGGAGACAAAAAGAAGAAAAAGAAGAAAGTGTCCAACACGGACACACTGCAGGAGCAGAGAAAAAACAAGAAGGAGATGGAGTTTGAGCTGAAACTCGCCAAAGAGAAGGAAGAGATGCACGAGCGAGAGAAGCAACTCAAGATCAGTCGGCTGGTTCAGGAGGTATGTGGAGGGGGTGCAAAGGAGCAAGCGCTGAGTTCAGCTGCATACATCGGTTATTTTATAGATCAGCATGCAAGCATGCGTGAAGGACTGACTCCTGTTGTGTGATGCTGCCTGGCTCTGACTCTGTACCAGGTTTCAGAGACGGAGAGGGAAGACTTAGAGGAGTCAGAAAAGGTGCAGCACTGGGTGGAGCGACTATGTCAGACACGACTGGAGCAGATCTCGTGTGTGGAGAATGAATCCCCCGAGGTACAGAGTGAGACCTCCTCTGTCTGAATGTAATTTTATATGCAATTTTTAAAATACTGGTTAAAGAACATATATACTGCTTTGAAGGCACAGCAAGGTGGCATCGGTTCACTCATTTGCAAAAACAGGGAGACTGCACCATGAGCTGAATATAAAATGCAGTCATTTGTTTGTTGAACAGAATATTCAGCCAGTCATGTTTTTGTGTAATTTGGTAGAAAAGTTCAGGCGGTATTTTTTTTTTTAAGTGCATTCATTGTGAAATGGTTTAAAAGGTGAATTAACGTGAGGTGAAATTTTTTCCATTTCATTCTGACTTCTAAGCTCTCCCCGCCACGCTCCCCTGCTTCTGAGCCAAAAGTGAAGCGTTTTCCTGGTGGTCTTCACCTGGCCACCACTGATCTGGACGACATTAACCTGGACGAAGTGGATCAGAGCTTGAGGGGCCCATTAAAAAGACTAGCCCCCACCCAGCCCAGCACCAGCCAGCCACCCCCTCCCTTGCCTCTCCCTCCACGCTCGCCCAACCTGAATCCAACCATCCCTAACTATCCCCCCTCTCCCTCTCAGGCGTCTCCACAGCGCCGCCCCCCTTCCCCACCTAATCCTAGGAGACCTCCCTCTGCCCCATCCACTTTGACGAATAAGAGGCTGAGGCCTCAGCCGCACCCCCAACCTTCCTCTCATTACCCGTCTCGCGTGTCGCGACCTCCATCGTCCCCTCAACCTGCTCCCCGGCCCCCTCCGCCCCCACCTCCTCCTCCTCCTCCTCCTCCGCCGCCCCCACCTCCTCCACCACCGCCACCTCCACAGCACTCTGAAGAACGACTTGGCACCATCAGAGTGTATCATCACCAGCATCCCCCCAGTCCACCAGAACCCAGGAGCGAGTGGGAGGCAGGCAGATATCTCCCCAGAGGAGGGATTTACTCGTCTAACACTAGTGAAATGTCCTACCCCTCCAGTCCAAAGGTCAGAGATCCTCATGTGTGAAACATGTGAGTTGCTATTGAAGATGTAGATTGCTACATCTTCAATAGCAACATTAGTTTTTCTTTAATGCATAGGTTTAGGTGCATGTCGTCTCTTATGTGTTGGGATGTTTTAATGCATGAAGAGAGAGCAGCACGTTCTATCTACAGTGAGCTGCTTGTGTTTCTTTGTAGTGTGTGGTTTCTTAGCCTACAGGAGTTTCTGAAAGTTGGCTGTTTTCTTATGTTTGTGCGTGTGCAGTTGGGCCTGTGGGCTTGGCAGTAGATGCTTTTGAACTCTCAGGCATGGTGTGATATCTGAGAGAACGGGAGTGGGTCTTTGAGTGTGTTGCACTGATATTTTCCTTAGTGGTCTGTTTGTGCCAGAGGGCTGAAAGTTTCATTATATTCCACTGTGGTTCAGGTAATGAGAAATACATCCCATGCCAGTCGTGTTTCAACTTCAAGCAGCCCCCTGGTGAGTCTTTTGCTGCAAAAGGTCATGCTGACGTTTGTAATCGCACCTTCTTCTTTTCTTTTTTTTGTTTATTTAAAATAATGCGCTTTTGAATTTTCTGCAGCTTTTCCAAATAAGCAAAAATATATATATTTCAATATTACCCTTTGCTCGGTTGTTGCTTGGAAACCTGGTCTTTCCCCATTAGCAACTAGCTCCCAGTCCCCCCAACCAGAGGCGTCAAATGGCCCCGGTCATGTCTAAGCCTGTCATGCTGCCTCAGTCACAGACCCACCGCCCAGATCCACACAGACCTGCTCTACGTTCTGATGGCCTGGTAATAAACACATTACACTGCAGTGAAATTCTGAATTTTCTCAAGATAAAAACCATTGGTAGCTTAAAGGGGTCATCAAACATTCAGACTTTTGACACAGCATGCCATCAGCCGGCTGAAGAATTACTCTTTGCCTCATCTCAGACTCCTGATGAGTTTCCCTGATTCTCCAGCTGTTTCCCAGTCTGTGGTTTTCATATTATAAAGGTGACCAGTTAATCTTCTTGTAATAAACTTGGATCAAACTGGGCAGGTTATGAATTTTAAAATCTGCATTTTAAAATTCAACAGAACAGCTTTGTTTTCCAGTAACTGTCACAGAGTCACATCAACACACTTCAGCACTGATATGCTGAAATGAGCCATTAAGGGATTATTATTCATAATAAACAGGCATTTTTGGGCACAACAAAACATTTGACGGCATTAATAGAATTAATATTTTTTCTGTTTTATTATAATTAATAAAATCATCAGTTTCTTAGTAGCAATTGTTAGTTGCTGGCATAGTGTAATGTCAATGTAAACAGCCAGCGATAGTAAGCTGAAACTGTGTTAAAGGTAAATGTAGCTAAATGTGGTCAGAAGTCACCCGGACTTTGAACCAGAGGGGGCAGTAACACACTGCTGCTCAACCTGGTCTAAAGTTTCATCTTTAAAGTGTTCAGACTGGACTAAAAGTCTTTACCTCCTTTTGTGTTTCAGCCTCCTGAAATGTTGAAACGGATGGTGCCTTTCAACTCGTCTTTTAAAACAAACAACAAGCGACAAGTAATCCATATGTCACCTTCTTCATTAATACTCTGGAGTGCTTTTCTCTTGTTCTTTTTTTAATCTCCATGCTTACGCCTCAGGTTTGGCTATTGAGTGAAACCTCAGTGATGGCCCTTCTTCATTTTTCCCCATGTGCATCACTGTCTTTTGATGTAGCTGAGCTTCTATTGATTTATTATTTCCATAAAGGAATGCATGTCACAAAGGTTTGGTTTTACAGCAGTGATGGCAAGTGATGCTTTGAACTCTCTCACAGAGGCTCACTGAACACTCCAAGTGGTTGAAATATCTGTCTACATGTCTTTTGTACAGTCTACATCTACCAGAAGAAAGGAACACGGTTGCTTTACGTTTTCATGTGGCTTTAGTTTAATATCTAAACACTACACCTGTTTGCATTGCTTGATGGCTCCTCTCTCCAGCCACAACAAATAAAAATGTACATTACCAATGAGTTCATCTTCTATGTCCAACTTTGAGCCACTGTGTAGCAACAGGAAATGAGCTTATATTAATGTGTGTTTATTCTGCCGGGAGAAACCGCCTCTCTGACTCTTCATAACTGCGTAAATGTGATGTCCGTTTGCTCTTATTTCCTTCCTATGAAATTAAACAGCTGTTTAGAATGATTTGTGAGTTTTTTCTGCCTGTGTGTGTTAGTGTGAATTATTGTCTTGATAACGGAATTAAGGGGTGAGGCTTTCAAAGCAACTGTGTAACGCCTTAAAAGCCAAAGTGCTTTTTTTAAATAAATGACTCTGTGTTTCCCCTTTATCAGATCAACATAGGAGTGATTGTCAAAGGAAATCTGGCCAGCACACCATGCAGTGACTTGTTAAACAGCTCATGTCTGCAGTGATGTGCTCTTTATTAACTTCCTGTTGACATATTGATCATTTTTAATAAACTGCCTTTTGATTCTCTTTCAGGGATTTCAGAAATATGTGGATGACTTTGACCCCTACTCCATGGTATCGTATGGCCAAGCCTAACACTACAGCTATGCAGAATCTGCTGCAGATATTTAGTCTAAAATCACAAATAAAGACTGTTTAGATAAATTCAGTCCAAAATTCAGTTTCTGCTTTTTCACGAGCCACAAAGTTTCTTACAAAAGCAGATGATTCTTTGACAAAGCCCCCCAAAAGCGATTATAGCATATGACCCTATATAATCATATGTCTTTTTTTAAGCTTTCTGCTATTGCAGTCTATTAAAATATGCAGTGAGGCTCCAAAAAAGATGTAAAGTCATATCTCAGCAACAGTTTTATCAATCAAAATCAAACTTTCAAAATTCAACCTTTTAAGCAACAAAAATGGTCTTACTGCATTTGACCGCTAGAGATCCTGTCCATCATTTTTATATTTGTGAAAATATAAAGTTAATGGTTTTGTTTACAAGCATGTAGATGAGTAGATAATCAAGACAGCTGATAGGCCTAATTACTTACCTAATGATGTCATATACAAGGATTAAAAATTGGTATTGCTGACACAATTTATAAAGTGGAAGAAAATGATAGGTTAAAAAACCAATTTAATAATAATATCAATAAGTGACAGGTGTCAGCCGGTAAATAAACTAGACTAAGTACTGCTGCATAACTAATTTCTGGTAGCTAGCCAATAGATCAAACATATTATAATTATCATTAACAGTTTGATATGAAACAGGCATCCTTTTTGTTAACTTAAAAAGCTGCAGTGATCTCTTAAATGGCCTTTATTCCTACAGTCCTGCATTTTAAATATTGTTTGTTTGTGGCTAAACACGTTCAAAGAGTAGCGAGCTATTCATTATGCTGCCACCTCATTTATATTATTAATCAGTTAGTTTGTGCCTCTCCATCTGCGATCCTTTCTCTGTCATAGTTCTCTGCGGACCAGATAGACGGCCGAGACGTGAGGCAGCTGCGAATCAAAAAGGTAGGCAGAGCCTTTGTTCCTGTGAGGAGAGGAAAAGGAAGATATTCAAGAAAACGACTCATGGTGTGTTTGCTTATCATTCTTAAGGATGGAAACCTTGACCTGGCGCTGGAGGGGGGAGCAGACTCTCCTTTGGGGAAGTTGGTGGTATCTGCAGTGTATGAGGGTGGTGCTGCTGATAAGCACGGTTAGTTCATTTTTAATCTCCATACTTGCATGTCATGATTTCTAAAAATCTGTATTTCAGTTTTTTAAAGCTTTGCTTTAAAAGCTACTGATGTAGTGGCTTCATTCACAGGCATGTTGACCTCAGCAAAGGTGGATGTTAGTGAAGGTTAACTCGCTAAATACAAGTGTCAATGTCTTTGAGTCTGTTTACTTAAACTGCTTGTTTTTAAAAAGCCACATGACTTTGTCCTGCTAATGTCAACAGCTGGAAAACCTAGACATCCACATTAGTTCTTGAAGCATCTTGTTTTCTTTGCCACGGTTTGCTAATCAAATCTGGTGCTTGACTGTGACAGACGGGCTCATCAACAGTGCGTAGTCTCAACAAATGCTGGACACCATGGAGATGCACAATACAAACTGGTGTAAACAGCAGTTTGTCTTTGGTTTTCCCTACTGAGCTGATCAGCCAAGATGCATTTTTTTCATGCACATAAAACAGGGTCCTATTCCTACCTAACAGAACAGCAGTTCAGTTCCGCTTTATTTTGTTGTACCAATTCATGTCAGGGTGCTTTAAATTATAAGGTATAGACCCTAAAATAATAGAATGAGCCGACCATCGTCAAAATGACTTACAACCTGATGTTCCAGCAACATACACACCAAGTCTGAGGTTTTTTTCCCTTTGAAATCCTACTTGGGGTAACCCTTGAAGCTCTTTTCTGAACTGAGTGGTTTCTGTAATCCGCATCAGAAGTTAGTGTGGGCGGTCTCTCCCTATGCAACTACCCTACCCACATCTTATTGATATGAATTGAGGTGTCATCAAGGGTTCAGTGGCAGAGATTCATTTATTTATTTGTAAAATTTATATGAGGTGAATATTTGTGTGTGTGCCTCTTCTTGAATGAGTGGCAGTCCTGTTCTTTTTGTAGTAAAATTATATCATCAGGGGTGTTGTGATACCGTCTCTGACCTCAAAGGGGATCAATAAACCTCCTTATTGTGACATGCACCTTTGCTGTGACAACAGGCACTGTGTTAGTTATCAGTGTTATCCAGGCATACTTAAACCTGTGAACCTGAAAAGCCAGAAAATGTTTAATTTTTTTGAAACTGGAGTATTTATTTAACCTTCTGACAAATTAAAAAACAAGCAAGAAGGAAAAAAAATATCAATTTGCATCATTTTTGCAATATATGAAATATGATACACAGGGTGTTACAGGGTTACGAACTGCTAAAGCAATCTAAATATTAGAAAAAGAGAGTAAAAAAAAAAAGCTGTGAAGACAAACTGTAGAAAATGCCTGTGTATATATATATTTATTTATTTATTTATTTTTTTACAATTACAGTGTTGTTATTGTCTCCTATTGATGCTGCTGCCCAGTTAAATATCTGTGACATTTGTCTTTGTAGGTGGGATTGTACCCGGGGATGAACTCATGGCTGTGAATGGGAAGATCCTGATTGATGCCACACTGACTGAGGGGCAAAACTCTCTGACTCGAGCCTGGAGCAGTGGAGGGGTATGACTCCAGAGATTCAGATTAAATGAAATGCCATGCTCCCTTCCCCCCCTTTTTTTTTGTTAAGTAGAAATTTCACCCCCTTAGTGCAGCATGGTGTTTTATTGATTTTCATTAAAAACCTTATCAACCCTGATTGATTGTGTGTGTTGTAGATTCAGTCGGGCTGCTTGAGTTCATAATTCCTATTGATTCAGTCACATGCAAATTTAAAGTGTTTTCACCCCCAGGATTGGATTGATGTGGTGATCGCTGTGGCCCCCCCAAAAGACTATGAGGATGAAGTGTAAGCATTCACGTTCTTCTTATTAGTTATGCAGCATTTTGTTAGCAGTTTAATGAAATAAAATTGGATTTTGTTCAGGTGTTTATAGGTGTGTGTGCGTGTGTGTGCATGTGTATGCAGCCTTAAGTCAACATCAGTCAGTCACACCGTGAACAGAAAGGTGTTTGAAGGCAGTGCAACACTTTACAGACATGGCTACCTACTTCAGCACTAGCCCTCCCTCTCCTGTACCTCACCCTCATCCTGGTAATCGACGTAGTCTTCAAACCTCCTCTTCTTCACTGCACGTCCCAGGGGATGTTTGGTGTGGCGCTTGTTTTTGTTTGGCCTCATTTTTTTGTTGTTGTTCTTAAGGACATGTGACAGTCTCCCTGTCATTTAGAGGAAAGCAAAGAATCTCTCTTCCTGTTTTAGCTCGGCTAGTGCCACATAAAGAAAGCGTGACAATAACTCTATGCGGACACAATATGCAGTTTATTTAGAAAATGTCACCTCAAGACAACTTCTCCAGTGATAAAAGCATGCTGTTTGAGTGAAGACATTTACAACTAATGCGGTTAGTGACCTGTGCCTCCATATATCTGTCAGATCACAACCTAGGGAGTCATAAATAAACGCATCCATACACGCAAGGCCTCTGTGGTATCATGAGGTCATGGACACTTGTAAAAGCAGCCTAGGACTCCTGCCAGCCTTCAGCAGTTATTCTGATTCATGTTGTTCAATGGGACTGTTACATGTTCTGAAACCTAGCCCATTCCCAGGGTTGGATCTGGAGTGTTTTTGATATAAAGATAAATAAAATGATTTCATGTTTTTGGTGCTCAGCTGCATGTGTTGGCCTGTAGTGCTCAGTGTGATGTGACTGAAGTTTTTCCAGCGCATACATTTGTTAACAGTTAATAAAGCACAGCGGATTTAATCGTTTGTGTTTGGTGCAGTTGAATAAAGTAGATCTGACAGATCTTTTCTCTTGCAGGACGTTCTTTTGATCTCATCTACAACCTGCCAAGAAAACCAGACTAATTGAGAAGCTTATAATTTTTGATTCTTCCACGATTCACCAATCACAACACGACACATCAACTTGCTTAACATGGTCTTTTTGTCTTTACTTGGTTTTTCTTTCTAAAATTGAGCCATGCTGTCTATATGAGCTGTCACTGTCTTGGCTTGGTAATGGATGGTCCAGTCAATATGCAGTTGTCACCACCAATCTTCATCGCCTCTTCTACTTTAGACACACCTGAGCTTTCCTTTCATCTGTCAGTATAAGAAAGGGAAAAAAAGACAAATTGTAATCAATAGCTCCTCTAAAGGACATGAAATGAGGTTGTGTTGTGCATGCTGATTTTTCTGCTTCATGTTTTCCTTTTTAAACACCGTTTCTAAGTTAGTGATGCAAAAAAATATGTATGTAAAAATAAAAAATAATTATGCAAGTGTGTGTCTATGCCTTTTCATTATACACCGTATATTTTTATGATTTATTTTAAGCTTAATTGGTCCATATTCCTCCTTGCTTATCCAGGGTAGGGTGAGTGTTCCAGCTGTTATTGGGGGGGGGGGGGGGGGGGGGGGGGGGGGGCTATTGAAGTGTAACATACAGAATAGAGACTTACAGCCAATCAACAGATAACCCAACATGTATGACTTTGGGCTGTGGGGGGAAGGTATGGATGATGGCTCAGAGGGGTCATGGAGGTACCATAAACCCTGCCAGTTGGTGGATTTTAGTCCAGGACCTTGATGTGATTTTGTACATAACTCAAGCTGACTGTGAAACTGCTTAAACTATACCAGGTTCCACATTTGTTAGTTTCAAGAGTGGATCATGAAGTCAACTGCTTGATTATTTACTCGTGTTTTTGCAAGTTATGTTGAGGGCTGTGACCGAATGTCCACAGGGGGCGACAAAGCTCCTTCATGAATACTGATTGAATGGAATCGTGTGTGCATAATTCTGCTTTAGATAATCCTCCGTGTCATCAAATGGGCCAGCATCAGATTTGTAATCGGTGTGTTAAAGTTAAAGTGGCAAACACAAAAAATAAAGAGAAAACACCGCGTGGGTTTCATGTAATATTACACGTGTGTTGCTTTGCTGGGCAGCATTCCGCTTCGCTCTCTTCTAAGCTCTGTGCAGTCATCCACTCCCGCCTCATTGTTCATACGTGACATCTGTCTGCTGCCAGTTGGCCGCCGTGCTCCGTGTACCTGCCGCTGTTCTACCGCTACGGTTCATGATACAGTCCAAAGGTTGGCTGGAAAGATCTGCCTCTTTCTTCCTGCAACCCCTCCTCTTCCTCCTCCTCCTTCCCCTCCTGGGTACCCGGGGTCAGCACCGTGGACAGCTCCTTGCCATCACCCGCAAACCACCGCCTGCGGTCGGGTTGTCAAACGCAAGTAGGACAGCGAGAAGTCGGGCGCACTCTGAACACATGAGAGTGTGCTATTTACTCTCTTTTCTTTTTTTAACATCCAAGCGACGGATGTGACAGAAGATTGTTTCTGAAGTCAGAGATACGAGGCTGGAACAATGATCTCACGATATAAACCGGTAAGTGCTGCTACAATATATCTGTAACCTGCTCAGTCGCTTGATCGATATTCAATTTAAAGCATCGAATATTCTGCATGTAGGCCTACGATTAAGGTCGAAAATACACAAAAGACACGCGTAATTTGATTTAATTGCACGCAGCATTTTACAGATATGAGTTCTCTCCAGATTAAGGCCTATCCAATGATGATACAAGTCATTTCAGTTCATATTTAGTCAGTGAATCCCCGTGTGCGCTGTAATTGGTTCATCCATCACCGAGGCTTATTTCTGGAGGCGAGTTCTGAGAGTTTAAACTATTGAGTGCGCTGATTTCTCAACAGAGCCATTGCACTGAGTGTGGTAACAAATTGTCACAGGCAGATGGGGAGCATTTTACAAAAACAAGTACCTCCCCCTTCCTCTTTCTCTCTTAGGTGAGAAAAATGCCTAGAAAGTAGATGCACACGTATGCCACAATGCATGAGTCACTGGTCACCCCTTACCCTCACTTTACACCCACAGACATAATCATCACACTACTTCAGCCAACACATAGTCAAACCTTGTTTTCAGTTAAGCCACTGTCGTTTGGTTGGCATCAATCTGCATTTGGGGTTTTATGACGTAACAGTGGCTCAGTGTCTATTTTGAGGCCGGTCTGATATTTTAGGATGTTTTTGGAATCTATTGTTCTCCCTTTGTGTTGTGAGTTTGCTAAGATGATGTTGACTTTTCCTCTCTTGGCGTCTCTCTGAGAGGCTGCTGCTCTGTCTAGTCATTTTCTCTGTCCTCACCCACTCCAATGCTTCAACCCTCCCCAGGCTATACAGTGATGACCATCTCTGATGTAGGGCACCACAGAACGAAAGTATAATAATAGCCTAGGGGCAGTGTAATATAAAAAAGGAATCTTTAATTGAAGCCTGATGCTGGTAGTAGAAACAAAACAACACAAAACAAGTAACCCCCAACAGACTTAACAATTTGTATTCTGCTCTGTTTGACTGGACTTGGTCCTATAACCCTATTTTTTCTTTATTTTGAAACAAAATGATAGAGCTAATATCTACTAAGATATTTGATGTGTGCAGGAAGTGATTAGGTAGGGCTGCAGCTGACCCAAACATCATATATTGGGTGATGAAATCAAAAACCAACTGGAATATCATTTCACAGCTATGCCTGGTGTCCCTTCCCTACTTCCCATATAGCTCAGTGCTTAAAGTGTAACTAGAAGCACTACAGCATATGGGGCCAACCTGAACCTTACTGTTTCTTGCATTTTGGACACATTTATGGCTTTGCAATGAGAATCCACTTATTTATTTTCTATATATTAAGTGTATATAAGTATCAGTCAAATTAGAATAATTCTGTTCTGCTGGGATTGAATAAATGCATGCTTGCAAAAGCATTGCATCCTGTTTTATGGTATCACTGCTTGCAGAAAGCTTTGCACTGTAATGAACATTTGCAAAAGTAAATACTACCTTGCTTTTAAACAGATAGCTGGAATTTAATGTCTATATCTCGAGATGCCTTAAGTACAGGACCAGATGTTCGGCGAAGCTTGCAAGTCAGTTTAAAGAGGAAACTCGAGCTGTACTGTGTCATGCACATTTACATACCCCGCTCTCCTCACGTCACATACCAAACACACCCTCCAATTTGGCGGCCTCTTTAAAGCTTTCCCATCTCTCCCTCTGATATGTCTTTTTTAACCTCTCCTCATTTCAAACATGAGTTCTCAGCCTGAACCTACAGTAAGTTGTATTTTTTCTCATATTAAATATACATTGCTGTTGTTATACCACAGTCTGAGTCCGTGTACGTGAATCGGTAGACAATTGTGTGTGTAAACAACAAAACACTCGTTTAAACTGCTCATTACAGTTAAGCTTATCTCCTTGCTGCAATGATGTAAAAGGTCATCAGCCATGGATTACATTGAATGTAAATCATTTTAAACGCTAAGAAAAGGCCATCGGTCTACCCCGGTCGACAGATGGATTATTGAAATCTGCTCCCATGTGGGTCTTTGCTGATCCTGCTCTACAAGCAGGCTGCTACTGGCTGCAGTGGGATTTCTCTCTGCAGGACCATGCACATAATGCATCCACGCTAGGAATTCATAAATATTTGATGCTATCGTTCCTCATGTGTTGAGCCTGGTTATTCCGTTATTGTGTTTGTTTTTTAATTAAGCGATATCGTTTTGATAAAAATTGGGAGTTAGAATTATGTAAGCCCTGAGAACATGTTTTTGAGATTTAGATTTTATGCGCTTGCTCATGCTTCACACGTACCTCTGTATGACGTTTGCACTGTTCATCCACTAGCTGTATCCCAGTGTCTCGCTCTTCATCATTCACTGTTCCCTTCCACCCTCCCCCTCCTACCTTTAGTTGCTCTCCAGCTCGCCTGCACACTCTGCCCCTTCTGCGCTCCTCTCCCAAGGTCGACTTTGAGCTCTCGATTGCAAAGAGACAGGAATAGCAGGTGGACTGCAGAATGCGGTCGCTGCTCGATCGGTGTGTGTGTGTGTGTGTGCGTTTATGAGGAATGCGAACATGTCTGAATGTATTCCAGTGGAGCTGTGCAGCTCTGTGCACAAGTGAAGCTTCAGCCTTAGAGGATGTCTGCAGACTGCGGATGGACGAGCTGCAGATGCTTTTCACCGGCATGGCCAGAAAAGCTGCTTAAACTATCACAGAGGAGAGGGAGCTGCCGCTGCCGCTGCTGCCACTGCTGCGCTGGACTGTGACTGTCCCTGACCTCTTCCTCCCTCCTCCTCTGTCTCCTCTCTTTCACTCGAGCTGATATTTGGGAGCTGGATTAGAGAGGGAACAGGAAGGAAGACACCTTGGGAATTACCGGGATCCACTGCAGACGTCAGTGTTCCCTTTTGAAAAGACGACATGCTCTGAGAACCTCTTCTTCTAAATCTCTCCGTCTGTGTCTCCTGTCCTCCCCTCCTCCTCTTCTTCTCCTCCTCCTCCTCCTTTTCCTCCTGTTCCCGGCAGAGTCCCGGTTCCACCATGTCCTTGGCATTCTGTGGAAACGAGAATAACTCGATGGCCTACAACGTGGACGGGGGCGTTCTGAACAACGGCTGTTTCCTGGATGCGCTCAATGTGGTCCCACATGTTTTTGTCCTCTTCATCACCTTCCCCATCCTCTTCATCGGTGAGTGTCAATATGAAGTGAGATCCTCCTTTTCACTGCACAGTTTTACCTGCTTTGACTTCCACACATGCTCAGATAGTGTGTCAGCACAAGTCAGCATGATGGGCTTCAATATGTTTTCTGTCTTTCTCCTATTCCTCTTAATCAGCTTGTTTTATTCTGCATGCGATTGATGAACTATTACATGATGTATTCAGTGAGTGCTTCACTTGCTTTATAGAGTCTGTTCATTTCAGTATACTCAACCTTTATGCCACCGACGAGTGGTTTTGAGTGCGCATTTCATTCTCCGATTTATAACGCCCACAAATATCTGCAGGTGCATGGGTTAGCCAGTTATGGAAGGCTGAGCCTCTTCAGTGACACAACACGAGGACATAATTACTGAGCTGCAAGCATTTTTCTAAGCAAATTAACGTCTTCCGATAAAATGCAGGCAAACAGATGATGGCATTAGGTTGCACCTTGTTTGCCCTCCTATCTGGCCGCTGGTCATTTCTGTTAGAGTCATCAGCAGCGTGTAATGGATCAGCACTACATGCACATTTTGCTGCTACAGTCACACATGCTCCAGCGCTGTCATCTGACCTTTCACATGGGTGTGTATGTAATGTGAGTGTGTGCCCATTTAGTGCCCTCCTTTTCATTTTTCAAAAGCGAGACACCACTCTGTAAGTCCTCACTATTCATTGTGGAACAAAGTGGAAGAACATGCACAATGTAACTTTTACACTATTTTCCCCATTATTATCTGGACAATAATAGTGTAATTAAACAGTTGGTGCTTCTACTTTAGTAATATTCCTGTCATCTCTCACATTTAAAACACTGTTTCTCCATATATCAATATTGTTGCTTTTCCTAATTAAAGAATCCCGATACTTTCTCTATCTGCAGATATCTCTATAAATGTTTCTGTTTGTCTTTCCTTTAACTTGAAGACAAAAACACTCACTGATAAGGCACTAAGGGGTTCTATAAGTCCACTGTTAGATGATAACAGGCTGCAAGCTGCAGGGGTTTTTTCTCTCTCTCCTGTCACACTGAGCTGATGTGCTCTCGCTAACAACTTTGCCACCAAAGACAAACCTCAGGGGTGTGAAATGTTTTCTGTTTATCTTGATTCACTTGATAAAGCCTCTTAAGCCAGCATCCTGTGATGTGCATTGGCCTTGAGAGAGTCAACTCATTATTTTCACCATGTCACATCAAGGCTAAAAGAGGATATTGGGGATACATGCACCACAACACCATCACTGACTTGAATGAATCCTTATTACCTCCTGTTGGCTGTAGGAAATCCATGTAAATTATAATTCATGCACAGTTTGATGCAATGCATACTTTTATTATATATCTGCAATGCTATCACTTAATATGTGGCTTATTTACCCTAGTGCCAAATTATTTGAGTAAATATTATAGTGCTGACTTTAATGATGCTTTTCAGTACTTGAGCAGAGAGTACGCGTCAAAAAGAGTTAGAGGAAGTGATGGAGTACATGCCAGCCTGTGCCAGCACTTCTCACTGAGAAAAACTGTTAAGGTGCCAAGAAGTGAGGAGTGATTCACATAATCTCATCAGTAGAAATGTGTTTTATGACAGCAGCGAATCAAATCTAAAATATAAATTGCACTTTGATTATCAATTGCTGTTTTACAAGCCAGGCTCTGTTTTATTATAGGGCAAACTGAGACCAACATCTGTCTAAGAGAAAATTAATGGAGAAGGAGGTTTGAGCAAAAAAACTTAGAGCTGAAATAATTGACTTAAGGATCTCAGGCAAGCAGCCATCTAACCACATCTATTGGCTCCTTGCCTGCAGAGAGTCAAGCAATCAAAGTCATAATAACACAACTTTCCTGCTGTACTCTAGCAGCCTGGCATTTTCTCCCAGCACAGCCATCTTTCTATTTTCCCTTCTGTAAGTTATTTACCATGCTGTGAGCATGCCAGCTCTTTATCATGGAGCTCATGATGTACAACGCATTCATTCAAGACTGCTCACAAGTTTATTTTCCTAGTGGAGGCTCCCATAGAAAAATGGCTTTTGTCATCTCGCTCTGTGCTAATGTTCTTTCCCCCTGTGCATAAAAAAGATAAGTCTTGATTATATACGAGATCAAGGCCCTCAGGCCGCACTGCATTAAAAAAGTCAGGGTTTTGTCATGGAAATCACTGCATGGGCTCGGGAACACTTGCACAAATCACCGTCTGTGAACACAGTGCACTGTACCATCCACAAACGCAAGTTAAAGATCTACAAAAGAAGAACCTATGTGTGAACATGATCCAGAAATGCTTCTTTCTTCTCTTCATCTCGTTTATAATGAACCGAAGCAAAATAGAAAACTGCTCTGTGGTCAGAAAATCAAAATTAGATTTTTTCTTTCCAAAAACATGGATGCCATAACCTGATGGTATGCATTAGAGCATAGGTGTCAAACTCTGGCCCGCGGGCCAAATTTGGCCCGCAGCCTAATTACATTTGGCCCGCGAAGCCATACCAAATTACTATTAGAGCTGGCCTACTGGTATTATACAGCTAATATATATATTGTTTAGTATTAAGCTTTGCTTGTTCCATATTCAGTTTTTCAGCAAAACTTGTTTGAGTCCATAAGAAAAGATTCATTCTTATATCTGGAGGAAGATTTTTTTTTTTCAATAAATATTAATGTTAGCCCGCAACTTTGTTCCAGTTTTGAATTTTGGCCCACTGTGTATTTGAGTTTGA
The DNA here is from genome assembly GCF_036321145.2 of Pelmatolapia mariae. NCBI lineage: Eukaryota > Metazoa > Chordata > Actinopteri > Cichliformes > Cichlidae > Pelmatolapia > Pelmatolapia mariae. Next base: position 60,022,270 of record NC_086233.1, on the reverse strand, counting down.
CACCCCTGCATTAGAGCGTATGGAATTGGTAGCTTGGACATCTGCAAAGGCACCATCAATGCTGAAAAGTATATACAGTAAAGTATACTCTATCAAATGTTTAGAGTGACATATTTTCTCACTTTAAACATTTGATAGAGTCTCTATCTTCTACTGTGAGTAAAATGTTTCTTTTTTGGCCTCTTTGTATTTAAAGTGAAATGACCCTGTTGCTTTTCAATCACTTTGATTTCCTGGTTCATGTTTGAGGTTGGGGCAGCCAGAGTTCAAAGGTTCACATCCACCACAGCACCTGGCTTCACTTTCCTGGACACAACCTGCGCTGGCTCCTCACCTTCATCCTGCTCTTCATCCTCGTCTGTGAGATTGCAGAGGGCATTGTCTCAGATGGGTATGTTTGGCGTTTTAATAATACAACACCGCAGCCTCATGATGATCTCAGTCATTATGAGGTGATGTTTGTTATGTCATGACACTAGTGAGAATTCAGGTGGGATGGCAGGTGAATGCAATTAACTGCAATCACAATCTCACTAACCTCTATTTATCTTCAATCTGCAAAAGATATTTGCTCAATTATGCAATCCAGGAAGAATTGCAGTTGTTGATTGTTCAAATTGTTGATTGCTTGCTTTCTACTTAAATAGTAGTGAAGCAGAGTACATTTTATTACTACACAACTTTTAGTTAAGAATATGAAGACAAAGAACAAAATGCGGCGTGAAATAAAAGCTTAAAGCTAGTCAACGCTAACAGTGAGGAAATGGAGGATGCGATCTGACAGTTATCTGTTTGCAAGCTAAAAAAAAGTTCATGATATGATTTACTTTTTTGGATTTATTTATTTACTGTACACAGAAATAAGAACACTACCACAGCAGGAATAAAGAGGAGTTGACATAACACAAAAGCTGGCAAGGCGAAGAGAAGATGCAGTGGAGCAAGAAAAAAGAATAACGAAGCACAGGCTCTTTTCAAAGCAACCATTTTAATATGAAAAGTACACGTTACATGTAACATTAGAAAAGGCACAGAGCCCTCATTAATGTGCTGCTGTGAAAAGGTTTTTTTTTTTGTTTGTTTGTTTTTTTTACTAAAATCCATGTCCTTGACTACAAACAGGAAACTGTAGGAATTAATAGCATACTGAAGCGGGTTTGTAAAAAAATGGAGAAAGTCTAATGCAGACAAAAGGATGCTACTTAGCACAATGAAGCCTACAAGCATTCACCACCAGCCAACACAATACAGACAAAGCCACTGAGAGGCAAATGTTAATATTTGCCAACTGAAAACACGTCAGTGAGCTTTACCCTGGACTCCAATAAGCATGTCTTTAGACTATGAGAGGAAGCCAGAGCACCTGCAGACAACCCATGCAGGCACAGGCAAAACATATAAACTCCTCACACTAAGGCTTCAGCTGGCAAGTGGATTCAAACCCAGGATCTGCTGTGAGATGACAGTGCTACCTCCATTTCCTGGATAATCTCATGAAATGACTCACAGGGCTATATCAGAATCCAAACTGCTCACGTTTAGGTCTCGTTATCTAATTCCTCTCTATGTGTATCCTGTTGTTGTCTAATTTAGTTTACCAGGCTGTAGATTAGTTGTGGAGATTTTTGTCTGTCCCATTTGGTTCTTTAGCCGTCAGAATTGCTGTCTGAAGACCAACAAGGATACCAAATGGATTTATTTTGCCAAATGGATCATCATGGCATTGCCGTATTGGTCCCTTTGATCAACCTTTGTTGTTATTATTTATTTTATTTTCAGTTGTTACAGATGGGACAGACATGACTGGGGGATAGGAAAGAGAGGAAGGAAAAGAAAAACAGAAGGGAAGAGGGACAGTGAGAAAGGGCACTTACAAAGACAAAGAGAAAAAGAAAAAAAATCTCCTGGATCACCTGTTGAGAGAAAAAGAAGAGAAAACAAGCAACAACAAAAAAACAAAGCAACATACTAAACACAACACCATCCCGTTAATCTAGCTAAGTGTGAACAGCAGTAAATACTAAATATTCAATGTTGTTGTGCAGCACACAGGACAGACAGCGCACAATGTGCTTTGAAGTAGCAGCTAAGAAAGGTGTAGTTTATGTCTACGAACAGTGAACATCCGTGTGCACACCTGTGTGGATCAGCGCGCTTGTATACAGAAGGTTTCCCCATGTAACGGTCTGCTAGAGGGTGTGGGGGGCCATAGCCCCGTCCCCCAGGGCATGAAGCAGGCATGGAGAAGATCCAGGCTTCAGACATCCAGAGGCCCCAGAGTGCGAGAGCCCAAGGTGGACCACCGGAGGGGCATCCGTGCCACCCTCCTGGGAAGGGCTGAGGAGATCCCCAGACGAGGGGTCACCCAGTAGCCACGGAGCAGAAGCCAGAGGGGGCTGCACTGGTGCGCCCGCCGGCTCTGCCGGCAGCCAGCTGTGCCAGAGTGAACCGAGCCGCAGACCCCGAGGCCGGAGGCCCGGGGGGTCCCCTTTGCCCCGGAAGAGACCTGACCGAGCGACAGGCACCAGGCCCCGCCAAGTAGCCACCGGGAGTGAGCTGGTGCATACCTGAGCGCCCAGCCCCGGACACCAAGAACCACCAATGCACCAACCCCTGAGGGCATCAGTCACTGGCAGGGAGTGTGGTGAGGGGAGATAGGCCTCCACACTTTGGAGGGCCTGGGTGTTCCCAGAGAGGTGGAGTCTAAGACCCGACCTGACATATAGACACAGACAAACAGGCACACACAGACACAAACATGCATTCCCACCTTCATGCACACATATACAAACACTCAGCACTCACCCAACGTAGTAATAGACATACATGGACATGTACACACAATCACACTCCCCAAACATACTCTATACCCCGGGTCCAGGTACCCTCACCCCCAGAGGGGGAAACGGCACCCAGACCCAAGAGATGTGACCCTTTCCCCCTCCAATTTACTCGCTTAATGAGACATCTGTTAAAATGCATAATAAGAATAATAATTATTATTATTTTTATTGTTATCAGCCTAACCTGTTTCTTTCTCTATCTGATGTTTATTTGCAGGTTCAGTCAGTCTCTCCATCTCCACCTGTACATGCCTGCAGCTCTGGCCTTCATGGCTGGCATCACCTCTATTGTCTACTATCATAACATTGAGACCTCTAACTTTCCCAAACTACTGTTAGGTATCGTCTGTTTATTCCTTTTTACATTTTCCTGAGAGATACAAGTTTAGCTTTACTGTCAGCCTCACCCTGGAATATACTGCTTAGCATGTTTATTTGTAGCACTGAAATCAAGTGAATGCAATATGATTTGTGATCACGGCTTGTGAAGCTAGCATTAGCTTTGTACTTACTTGAATGTCCAATACAGAATGGCAACTGATTATTGATTTACTAAACTCTACGGGATTACATAACAGAGCAGCAGGGTCAGTGTTGTCATTTGCAGATGACTGGTTCATTACTTTCAGATAATGATGCAGGGCAGTGTCATCGAGGGGGATTGTTCTCTGTGCAGATATTAATTATGCATTTTCCTTAGGAAAATTAATATAAAGTGAAAGCGCTGCACAGTTTGCACAGCAGACAAACATCTCCATGGCAAATATATTTAGTGTTTTGTTATGAAATGATCAGTGTTTTCAGTTCTGCTAGTTCGTGATAGTTATTGATAAATAGAGCAGTGTCATGCTTCACCTTTGTCCATTAGTTCTCCACATGTGATATTTGCTTGTGGAACAATCACCATGCAGTTTTCCCTTCCTTCTCAGGCATCATTAACTCATCTGTGTGCAGCTCCTAGTGCTTTATTCAATGCTCCCATTGAGTCACTCAGCTTCCCTGGCTGTAAGGTTTCCATTTCACAGCCAGGCAGAAATTCATCTTCTAAAGAGAGCCTTGGGTGTTGACTTTTATGTTAGAGATATTCTTCATTATAAAGAAGAAAAAAATCTCAGTGGTTTTGCTGTTGGCCAGCAGTGTAACCTTTGTGTGGAAACATGAATCCGTTATCATTGTCTCATTATTTGCAATAAACCTGCTGGACTGACATGATGTAGCTCCATCAAAAATCATAATGGAACAAAGACAACAGATTTATCTTCTGTTTCCTGAATTAGACATCTGCTAGAAACAGTGCAATGGAAAAGGAGGAAAGAAACAAGAAAAAAAAACCCTAATATCTTAACAGTTCTCTTACGCAGCTGAAACATGAGATTGAATGGTGTCTCCACATGGTAAATAAATTATAGCATGAGTTGAACCATGGACACAGTTATATGAAATGTATCCCAGCCTGTAACAAAATACACCTATTGCACAAATTGAGTTTCAGACAGAGCGATGTCATATTGATGACACTTTTTCATTTAGACTGAAATATAAGTTTGCGGTTGAGTTATTTGTCGTTTCTGGCTTATCTGGTAATTCACTGTGTGACTCTGATCCCTGCTAAATCCCTTTAGCCCTGCTGATCTACTGGGTGCTGGCCTTCATCATGAAGACCATCAAGTTTGCCAAGTACACCGAGCATGGCATCGGCCCCAGGCAGCTACGGTACTGCATCACAGGACTGCTGGTGCTGCTGTATGGACTCCTACTAACTGTAGAGATCAACGTCATCCTCGGCAGGGTAAGTGTGTACATTTGTGTCTTTGTCCACTCATGTGTGTGCAGGTATATAAATACATAAGCTACTGAGAGTGACATAAGATCATTTAGATACAGTGATACTACTTTTTGTTAAGCTCTTAAAATGGTAATACTTACACTGGAGCATGAGACGGTGGTTATAAACCTTCACTGGCTTTCATTCGAATGCAAGTAAACATGCCATTGATTTTAAACTGCATATTTATGAAAAACAAAGAATAATCTCCAGATTTTAAAGCCAAGCTAGCCAGTAACAGTGACAATACAGCAGCTGTATTTAAAGGCAATGATGTGACATTTCCTTTCAGCCTCGCTTGCGATTTTGCTGAGGCCGTTTACAGTATCCCCTGCAGCTGGGGAGCATTTTATTCCCCATGGTTCAGTTTTATAAATCAGATGATTAAAATGATGACAGCTCCAACTGAATGCAATGTTTTTGAGAATTTTTAATCAATTGTGGAAACTCTGTAAGCCTGAGAAGAGAGCTTTTTTTTTGGTAAATCATTATAATGTAAAATCCATGAAGGTCATGGTCATTTTTGGACTTTTCATGATTTATTTGAACTGGCTGGAATACTGGACATCGTTAATCATTAAAAAATGAGAACAATGTGCAGATGTTTGAATTTAGTTTTGATTTCCGTAATCTACGCCAAGTAAAAAGTATTCATAGTCTCACATATATACATACACCTTCAATGATATTTGGTTAAATGTCCCTTAGGAAGTTGCGCCTCACCCACATACTTTTGTTAGCCATCAGCAAGCTTCGGGCATAATTCAGGCTGCATATTTAGCCACTTGTTTAACCAATTGGTCATGTTCATTTAAACTGGTTGCAGATGCGGCTTTTAAGCATAGTCCACAAATTTTAATGGGATTAATGTTGAGGCTTTGGGAAGGCCTTTCCAGAATCTTAACGTTAGCCTGCTTTATCCTTTCCAAAGCTAGTTATGATGTGTGTTTGGAGTCATTGTCCTGTTGGAACACCACCTACGTCCGAGTTTTAACCATCTATCTGTTGATGTGGGTTAGGGTTAGTCGTTGTTCTTCATTATTCCATTCACTTTACGTAATGTACCAACACCGCTGGCAGGAAAACAGCCCCAGAGCATGATGCTACCACTGTCATACTTGACAGCTGGTACAGTTTTATTTGTTTTGAAAGCCTCACGATTAGGCTTCAAAACATACCTCTTGTCACTGTGGCCAATCTTTGTCTCATCTGATGATAAAGTTTTTCTCCAGAAGGCATTTGGCTCATCCATGAGGGCTGCTTCAACTTTCAGTTTTAGCTTGAATGTGTTGATTTTGGAGCAGGGGGTACTTTCTTGGTTAGCACCCTTGAAGACCATGGTTATGTAAAAAATCACTTCACTGTGAATACAGAAGCTGGTGTTTCAGTACCTTCCAGTTCATGGCAGGCTTGATGGTTTCTGGGTTATTCCTGAATATCCTAGCCAGTTTCCTTTCATCTGATAGTGACAGTTTGGGTCTTCTTCCAGAACCTGGCAAATGTCTGTGTTTACATACAGTTATTTGAACTGATGATCTCAGAATCCTCAAATTAATTGACACTGTAGAACCTTCAGCACCACTTATTAAAAGAAGTGAATGTGTGAATATATTTGAGCCTGTATTCATACTCTTGACACTTTGTGGATTGCAGAAAAATAAATTCAAACTTATTGACCCAGTTCTGTTTTTTAAGGTCATTAAAGACGTGTGCTGTACAACCAGTTCTGTTTACTCCATCCTAATGTTAGCCTTTTCACCATTTTAGTGCAAGCTTCTATTGATTCACATTGAACCCAAAGTAACACTGATAACTGTGCAATTACATCAGCTTATCACTGATACAGAAGCATCCTGTTGGAACAGTGATCCAAACTTTTCAAGTCAAATGCAAAAGTAAAATTAATGGGAAAAATAAAAAATTAATGGGAGTATAAAATGCATAAATATTTTTTTTCTGAATGCAAAATAGATCCTTTCACTTTCATTTAAAGTATATCTAAAAGACACAAGATTCCCCTCACACGTGTGGTTCAGTGTGGGGCTTCATGCTGGTCTCTGATCACGTTTCTAGATGTGTCTTATTAATATTTTATCGATTGCACGGCAAGATGATTATTCAGCTTTTGACATTTTCCGCCTTCTGACCCTTTCTGAGCATGGAGAAAATGTCAGACCAGTGTGCTCTCTGGACAATTCACAATGCGTTTGTCTCCGTTAACCTCTGCACTAAGCAAACACCTGTTACTAAATCACAGAGTCGTGGGCAAACAGCAGAGAAACGGATTCTCCCATCATCCGCTGCAATAATTTGGCCCGCTATACCTCAGTTTCTTGAAGTGTCTTTATCTGCACTGTTAAAAGTGTGCAAACAGTTTATATTAATAATTGATGTGAACTTTCATGTTGAAGTAATAGAAAATAAATCATTACATGCTTTCATTAAAAAGCTAATTTAGATTTTACTGGCTGACAATATGAATAAATGATTGTTAAATCAAATTTTTCTAATTAATTCACGCTCAGGATCTTGCAGAACATATTTTGCTGGGAATTCTATTTATTCTGGGTTTTTTTTTTTGTGGTTAAAATAGAGCCTGATTTCAACTCTTAACCTTTACATTAGTCATAAATTTCCATATCAGGCAGCCTGTACTACTTAGCTTTCAGCAGCTATAATTAACCCCACTAATAAGAGTCTATTCAGCTGACATATAATTATCGTCTGCTGTGCACAGGTTAGTCGATATTTCTGTACATTTAATGCCCAGTCAGTGGTTTTTAGAGTTCACTCTTAGTTTTCAGGTAACTAGGGGGAATTGAACAATTAATTAAAGCTCTTATTTTTGTCACAGCGCTACATGTGTTTCGCCAATCCAACAGAGGTGAAGCCTCCCGAAGACCTTCAGGACCTCGGCGTTCGCTTCCTGCAGCCCTTCGTTAACTTGTTGTCCAAAGCCACCTACTGGTGGATGAACACCTTCATTACCTCTGCTCACAAACGACCCATCGACCTCAAGGTCATTGGCAAACTGCCCATAGCAATGAGAGCACTCACAAACTATATAAAGCTTCGCAAGGCCTTTGAAGACCAAAAGGTTAGTATTAGTAGATCTTTGTGAACAGTAAGTGGGCTGAGGTTGCTGTCCAGTAAATAGTCAATGTGTGTGTCAAAAGCACATCTACTTTCTTTGTATTTCCTTGTTTAAGCTTGTTACAACCCGGCTCAAAAGTCACAACATACATAAGGAGATGAACACCAGATTGTGGGTGAGAAGAGGTTTTAATCCTAAAATGCCTAGCAGGTTGGCTAAAATGGCTGGTACCACCAAGGCACGGCTAGTGAAGCTCCCGAAAGCCTGCCTCAGGTATGCTTTTATCAACACCTGACTAGGTGTGGCCAATTAGCACCAGCTGAACACACTGAGGAGATTATGGGCTGCAGAGGGACGTAACAAAGCTGAATAAATGATTGCATATATATCAGGCACTGATAACCAGCAAAGGTGAAATGCACAAATCTGTCCGTCCATGACTTTAATATGAATAATTCAGGGCCGTGTGGGTCCGGGGCCTACTTTAGCATACCCTGGACATAACTTTTGTCCATCACAGGACTGAAATTCACCCTCATATTTACACCTACAGCCAATTCAGAGTTAAACATTTACTTTACTTAAGTCTGTGGCCTGTTGGGGCAAACCAGTGCTTTCACAGAAATCCATCCCACACAGGAAAAGTTAGAACATACAAACTCTCAACACTGTGTTTCTTTTTGATGATTATCAGGGGATCATCTTGGACGTTGAGCTCTGAGACACAAATAAGACTTTAAGTATTTATGTGAGAAGTCAACATGTAGCTTATTCACTTCATTTTGGCCCGTTTTTGCTTTGCTTTTTTAAAAAAATGTTTCTGCCGGGTATGTTTGAATCAATGTCTTTCCTGCAGTGACTCATGGCTTGCTGAACTCTGGGACTAATAAACTTTATTTAGACATCATAGATATGAGTACTTGACTAATGTAAACAGTGAAATGTCACACTGCCACGAGAATGTGCGTAGTGTATGTACACACAGTCAGGCTTATTCTCTATATCGTGCTTGTGTTTTATTTAGGATTTACCCCAGTTGTATACCATCCTCTCTACTGTTTTAGATATGTGCTGATTAAACCTTATTGTAATTTCTAGCACAAATGGTTTTATGGTGGTGATATATTAGATTGCATTTTTGCATACTGTAAGGCCTTTCTAGTACTTTTTCACCTCCATATATGTAAATGAGGAAATGCATAAAAGCACCTCGCTGGCTTTGACTTTCTGTGTTGGGCTTGCTTTCACATCCCTGCATTTTTGAAGGTTTCCTCCTGGTATACGTCCATTTGCATAAGCCGGTTTTAAATGGATGTGATAACATTTTTATTTGCTGCTTATTAAAAAAGAAGAAGAAAAACTTTCTCTAATGAAATGTAATATTTGAACTCTTTCGATTCCTCTTTCTTTAGCAGAATCGATAGATGAGTTAGTTCTTAATATGGCTCCCAGAAAGATTCCATGTGTTTTAATAATATAATTATGATGTGTGTTTGGTATTTTCATTTGAGACTTTTATGTGATGAACACAGCTTATGTCCCGTTCTCTTCTTCTCTGGTCTTTTAGTGTCGCTTATGTCAGTCCAAGCTGTCTCTCTTTCCTCTTTCCCTCTCTGTCTCTCTGTCCATCTCACTTCTGGAGCACGTGTCAGGGGTCAGATGTGAAGGGCGTCCTCTGTAGGGTCATTGTTTTCCAGTGTTTGGAAGGTCACGCTCAACGTCACGTCTGCATGTGCATCCAGTGTGAACGCAACCCCACTTCCTTCCGGCAGGAGCAGGGGATGAGAGAGACTGAGGGATCCCAGTGGAGCACTGGGGAAGGGTGGTGGTGGGGCATTTAGAGGAGGGCCTGGAGGCGCCAGGTCATTCCCATTCTACTGTGAACGAGGCAACATCCTGACCCCTGTGGGGGTGAAAGCACTGCACTTCATGGGAAGCTAGTTACAGTGTGAGTGTGTGAGAACGAAACATCCTCCTTCCTAGTTGTTTGAACTTGAGGTAGGAAGAAAGGATGTGTGTGTGTGTATGTGTGTGTATGTGTGTGCAAACACTGAGGTTTAATATGAGCTTGAATTGAAAGATAGAGGCACATGATCAGGGTCACGTTTGTTCTCACAGTTCTGAGAATGACTTAGAGATGGTCACAGAGATGCGCACACACAGTGAAAATGTCCTGGGACTGTTTACTGCACCGTAGCAGTCCAGATGTTTTCCTGTCATCGTACTAACTGACTCACTGAGCCATGCTGTTGTGTTGTTTTAGGAAATTCATATAATTGTATATAAATAAATATAAATTAACAGCAATACCTTCTCCAGTCAGTCTTGGAATCTCTGTTTTTGTGTCCCTGACATGGTGCTCCAGCTTCATTACCCTCAGAGGAGTTATGCAGGCTTTTCATGTGGTGCAGTGTGAAACTTGCCATTAATCATGCTATCCTATGCAGCAACGAGGTGGATGGGAGCCTTGAACCTGACCTCATTTAAAGGTTTCTGTTGCAGAGCTGTGATCTAATGGTATTGACTCAGCTTTTATGTTCAAGGAGTTATTTCCTTTTGCTATGTTAGCCAGCTTTTATACTCTAATCTCTTTGCCTCTTGTTGTGCTGCTAGTTCAACACCACAGACAATGGCACTTCTCTCCAAAGACGTAATCCTCATCATGCTAACGAAACACTCTGATTAGTGTTTGTAATTTAAACTTTCAATAAAAAAGCCACACTTGTTATTGTGCCCTGGCAGATTAGCTGTATTTGACAAAGAATATTTAAAAAGTGGCTTATTTGTCTTCATGCTAATATTTTTCTACATCTGGCCCTTCTTTTTATTACCCTTAAGAGGCCTCAGGGCATAGCACCGCAAGGTCCAAAGTGGATCTGGCAAGCCCTGAGAAAAGCATTCGGCAGACCTCTCATCCTCAGCATCACGTTCCGCTTCCTGGCTGACCTGCTGGGCTTTGCCGGTCCTCTCTGCATCTCTGGCATAGTCCACCACATCAGCAAAGACAATCGCACCATTCAGCCACCGGTGAGGCCATGCACACAGCACAAGATAACATAAAAAATATTGTTATTAGCAAGTACGGATGCTGAATTTTTACTAGTCCGACATTTAAATACGTTTTATTGCATTTGTTCAGGTAACGACAGCAGCTTTAGGCATAACAGAGACATTACGTAGCTTCCTCTGGCCTCTCAAAGGTTATAGTTACAGTTAGGTGAGACATTTATGATGCCCTGTCTCCACTGCACACCTGCCTGACTTATTGCTTTAGAAGTTGTCTCTGTTCGGGTGTCTTTCTGTAAGAATAACTCTTCAATTATTTGTTTGAAAGTCAAGTCCAATGCAGGGAACGGTAAGAAAAAATAGACTTAAGAAGCACTCAGTAAATATTCTTGTCTGCAGGGCAACAAGCTGAAAAATAGTGACAATTTCAGCCAATGAGTATCGAGAGAGCAAAACACGGGGAAGTTTCAAGGATGAGTTGCCATGGAGTGCAGATATATTTCTAATCAATAATTTGTAATTCCTTCTGGGAGAACGATGACTTCGTTATGCAGGATTCATTAATTTTTGAGAGAGATACCGTGTCCCTGTTCTGTAGCCCGAATTGCATTCTTCTTGGGTTTCCAAACTACACCCACATATCAGCTGTGCGTTTCACTCCAAAGCCTCTGTTTCATTTCAGTTTAATTGAGTTTCATGCACAATATTAAAGCTTGCTCTGAAATGGAGGTAATACGTTTTAAATGGATGATGTTTTCCTCAAATTTTGAAGTGATGAACGGGAACATTTGTAGCTGAAATTAAAAATCCAGGGGAGTTCAACCTATATTCCTAACAACTGTTCCTGCTTGTCTAACCTCTCTCTGTGCCTGCACTTCCAGATAAAGCTGCTTGGGATCTATTTCATTTCCTCCAAGGAGTTTCTGGAGAACGCATACGTGTTGGCTGTGCTGCTCTTCTTCGCCCTACTCCTGCAGAGGACTTTCCTCCAGGCCTCTTACTATGTGGCTATTGAAACAGGCATCAACCTGCGTGGAGCCATACAGGTACACTGCACTGATCTGTTCTCTAAGGAAACTTTGTTTATGAGAAGTTTAAAGATCTTTTCTTGGAAAACTGAAGTCTGATAAACTCAGTGGCACCCAGTAAAAGGACTAAACACAGAAAATACTGTCCATTTTATTCTTTGCTTACATATTTTTATTTTAAAGCAATAAAATCCACTGATTTGGGTGTCTGGACATGATAATGCTGCAACAAGAGGCAGTTTGCTGTTAATAAGTGAATACTTAATTGCCAAAAAGAAGTATTAAAGCATTTTTGAATTTTAAATAATTACAAAAAAAGCTCAGTGAAGATTTTGCAATGCCATAAATGATAAATTAAATAAACACCAGGTTTTATTAAGACATATACACTCACTGGACACTATTAGGTACACCTTGCTAGTACTGGGTTGTTATTATTCAATTCACTTCATGGCATAGAGTCAACAAGCTGCAGGAAACATTCTTCAGACATCTTGCTCCATATTGACACAATAACATCACACAGTTGCTGCAGATTTGTTGTAAGCACATCCCAAAGGTGCGCAGTCGGATTTAGATCTGTTGCTCACGGAAAGCATCCGTGTTTTCATGTTGTTTATGCCAAATTCTGACCCCACAGCCTGAATATCGCAGCAGAAATAAAGATTCATCAAACCAGGCAAAGATTTTGTAATCTTCTATTGTCCGGTTTTGGTTATCCTGTGTAAATTGTAGTCTCAGTTTCCTGTTCTTAGCTAACACACGTGGCACCCACCCAGTGTGGTTTTTTCCTGCTTTAGCCCATCCGCTTCAAGGCTTGATGTGTTGTATGTTCAGAGACACTCTTATTCATACCTTTGTTGAAGTGAGTGCTTATTTCTTGATGCTGTTGCCTTCCTGTCAGCTCAAAGCAGTCTGATCATTCTCCTCTGACCTCTGGCATCAACAAAGCATTTTCACACAGAGAACTGCAGCTGACTAGTATTTTCTCTTTTTGTGGCCCATTTTATGTAAATTCTTGTGGTAGTTGTATGAGGTAAATCCCAGTAGATCAGCAGTTTCTGAAACACACAGACTAGCCTGTTGGGCAGCAAAACCCATGAAATGTTCAAAATAACTTAAATCACCTGATGCTCAATTTGAGCTGGCTGCATGCCAAGTTGTTACCATGTGACCAGCTAATTAGATATCTATGTTAACGATGAGCTGGACAGGTGGTCTGTGAGTGTGTATTGAGACACGGCATTGTGTTAAAGACTAATCAGCACTATAATAAGCACCAGTTAACTAATGATCATTACAGGGAAATGTATTGCTGTCAACCCTTTTATGTTTTTTGTTCTCTCCCCAGACAAAAATCTACAACAAAATCATGCGTCTGTGCACCTCCACCATGTCTATGGGTGAGCTAACCGTGGGTCAGATCTGCAACCTTGTTGCCATCGATACCAACCAGCTCATGTGGTTCTTCTTCCTCTGCCCTAACCTGTGGGCCATGCCAGTACAGGTATGAAAAACGTTGTTCTTCTCTACTCCGTAGATATCATTAGGGTTTTGTTTCCACTGAGAGCAGCACTCAGTGTAGGTGTTTTATTGAAGCTTTATATGTTTCATGCTTTAATTATATTTCTAATGGCAGCTTAATATGTTAAAGTGTTTACTTTTGCTCTCTGCTACAGAATGGCAGTGGGTTACTTCCATTAATATACATTTCATCCCAGAAAGCTGCAGCACTCGCTAAAGAGAACAAGAGCAGACATGTCTGCACTAAATAAATCTGAAATAAAAAGGAGAAGGTAGCCAAAATCTTCTGGAAGATGTCCTGTAGAACCTTCTAGGAATCAAACAAAAGTTATGTTAAAATTCAGTCCCACTGACCATGAAGTTGTAACTAAGCTTAAGCTAGAACTAATGAATGCTTTTCCTTTCTCGAAAATCCTTTTGCAAAACAGATTTATTGTGAAATACTTTAAATCCTGTTTATACCATGTGTACTTGCTAGCATTTTTCACCCTCCTCCTGTTTGAAACCTTCAGGGTGACTGTATATCTAGTTGTCCATAAACAAAACAAGAACTAGAGGTCCAAAGCTCCAGAGTGAACCTTTAATGCTGTCTTTACTAGAGATGGCACGATACCACTTTTTTATGTCCGATACCGATACCGATATCATAAATTTGGATATCTGCCGATACCGATATGAATCCGATATAGTGTGTTTTTTAATCAATAAAACTGTTTTTTAATATATTGCTGCATTTTGTATAAGTTTATACTCAAGTTTAAATAAACAACAACACTAAAGCTATTCTGTTATACCTGTATGTAAAAAATACACTGCACCCAAAATATTTCATAGTTCAGCAATACTGATCAATCTAATAAACTTAAACCTACCTACTCCATCCTCCCTATTCTGGTATTTTAAAGAGTACTTAGCAGAAATATTAAGCAAACTAACTAATAGGGTTGCAAACTCCCAGCAAAAAAAAAATAGGGAACCACCCCCCGCCCTCCACCTCATGATGCTTAATTGATGTAATCAACTTTAATTTGATGCAGTGTGAAAAAAATGCACAGAATTAAATTATTTTTCAAGAATAATTAAATAGATTCAATGTCTTTCTTCAACAGAATTGCAAACTGCACAGATCGTACCTTCCCAAAGGAAAAAGTACTATAGCTTACTAGGGTATATTAGACTTAACAGTTACTATATACAGTAATGGACTTCTATACATTTTACATCAGATTAAAACTTTGGGTGTAAGATTCAGATAATTATTTATTAAAAGCGAGAAATTTTAAATGAGAATAAGAAAGATAAGTATGTCTTTGTGCCCCCTTTTCCCTGTTCATGCCCTATCGGCCCCCCTGGCTAAACTTTGCTAGATCCGCCCCTGCACAGTTACCAGCCGTCAGCTACGTAGAAAAGGATCCTGGTGTAGAAAGTAATATTAAATAAATTCTAACAACAGCTTATCAAGGTTAAACGTGCTGCTGTTGTTCAGCCACTGGTTTCCTCTTTCTGGTGCAAAGTGGGCCAAAAACAAAGAAGAGAGACGGACTCGCGACAGAAAAGCCGATCAGCTGATCATTAAGCAGTTTCATGAAGTAGCGGCAGGAGAGAGAGAGAGAGAGAGAGAGGCAGTCGCTAAATATATGGGTTGTTAAGCTTAACGTGGGAACGCTTTACAAACATTGAGAGATGAACTTACACACTTGCTTTACTTCTCTCTGGGATAACTTCCTCGGAGATGAAATGCTGGTTTGCTAGCGAGGCTACAAATACACACAGCCGCTCTATCATGTGATGCACACTGCTCCGACGTGCTACGGTTATGAGCCGAGTCGCAAGTTTTGTGAGGTGTTTTTTGATATTTAATGGATCGGATTACATTTTTTATTTCTCGCCGATATCCGATCCAGTAATTTAGGTCAGTATCGGACCGATACCGATACGTAATATCGGATCGGTCCATCTCTAGTCTTTACTACGAGGGACTCAGTGTCATTGTAACCCTGTGACCGCTCTGCCTCCTGTTATTTATGTGGCTCTATGGCTAGGCTGCAGTCCTTTACTGCAGAACTATAAATAATGTTTTACACTGTGTTACAGTGCAGGTATAAGTGTAACTCTGTGTCATACTTTTGCTGGCTTTCTGTTACTGCATTGCATTGTGTGTTGTTAGACAGTTTTCTCTGCACACCAGTGTGTTAGATATTAGTAAAGGTGTGAGTCAAAGGTGTTTATCACACTGCATTTTTAATACCAGATTATTTGGTGTCTGTCTTTCTGTAATGTGCATTGTATTTTCTCTTTACCATGTGGGAGAAGAAATGATTGCATGCACAGATGTGGGGGCTTAAAAACTGAGCACTGGGTGTTATAAACCCCTTTTGGAGATGAACAGGCTAATGCATGCAGTAGACGACCTTTATGCACTACTTTGGAATAAGTGGATTGCATAATTTATGACAAGCAGCACTGCTATTCAGCGTATTTACTTTTATACCATTGGGATAAATTAGATTTCAATATGACAACTGTTTATGATAAAAATATAATTTCAGCAAAACATGGAGATCAGGTAGTTTCATGTGGAAATTTTGTGTCACAGAATGCCTGCAGAAACTCATGGTTTATCCTCCCACCTGTTCTTTCTCAAGGCCCTGTATTATAAATTTTTTATGTCATTTTTCTTCCATCTGGCCCATATCACCCATATCATTCCATATCAGATGAAAAAGGTGTTTTTGCATTAAATAGAAATGTGAAAAGATTTAATTACACTTGAAAAAAACATTTATAAGAAATGAATTTTTGCCACAGGTCTAGTGAGTGTCACTCCTTTGGAGATGTACAATTACAGGCTTCTGTTTTGGCTTGTTTAAGCCTTTGTTGGCACAAATAAATATATTCTTATCTCTTTGCAGCAGAAAATACTGTTTTTTCTTTTTCAAGCTAATTGCTTTAAGCTCCAAAAATTGAGCTAAAAGCAATTCTTAATTTTAAAATACTAAAACGATGAAAGAGACTACTCAAATACAATATAAATACTACCTGATTAATGCTCATTAACGTAAAACCTCTCGCACATTACATGTGCATATATAGTAAAT
This sequence comes from Pelmatolapia mariae, assembly GCF_036321145.2. Classification (NCBI taxonomy): domain Eukaryota; kingdom Metazoa; phylum Chordata; class Actinopteri; order Cichliformes; family Cichlidae; genus Pelmatolapia; species Pelmatolapia mariae. The sequence goes on along the minus strand of NC_086233.1, from coordinate 60,005,852 downwards.
CCCTGTCTAGTGTTTGTGCCTTGTTTCATTTTTAATTTTATAATTTGCTCGACTACCACGTCAAACACTAAATGAAAAACTGCTAAAATGAACAAAAGTAAAAAGTATTCTGTGAGCCTGCTGGTATCTTGGAGACTAAAGCAGCATTTGTATTCACTGGCCGTTCCCACCTGTCTGTGAAAGAATCCATTGCATTTGCTCTCCACTGCCTGCTGCACTGATGAGATGGATCGCCGGGCGTTTGAAGTTCAATACTCATCTCAGACGTGACAGCTCTTTACCTGTTTCACATGATCTAGTTACCTCTGCATTTCTCTGTGTTTCAGTTTAGTGACTGCACTAATATTTTAATATTTTATTAGCCCCGCTGATGCCTCACATAACAGATACAATTATTTCAATACTATATTTCTGCTGTAAGGCTATCCAGCATTTTTTTAGTCATGGTAGAAAAGACAGAGATGGGACCTAGTACCACAATCCCAAAGTCTGAATTCAGGCATCAGTTGTTTTATTTCTTACATCTGTGTTTTTCCTCCAGAATATCTTTTATAGGCAGGTAGAAAAAAGACAAAACAAAATGATGAATGCTTTAAAACTCACGGTGTTGCTTTAAGCAACCAGAGATATGAATCTTTTATTTGTGATACAGAAAGGCCATTCTTGGCATTGTGGTTATGTTAACAATGGCTCTGGTCCATCAGGTGTCCCAGTGAGCCATAACAGTGAACCAGCATGTACAATAACAGGAACCTGAACGAAATTCAGTCTTTTTTTAAAATATTAATAATTACACCTTTGCTTTTCCTGCTATGACAAGCCAAAGTATCTGTTATGACAGGATCAGTTATGACTCAGGATGAGCTAATCAAGCCTCTTTTTGTTGAATTTTGTCTATTTCCTTCTCATTTAACATCTATGTGAGATGATGCTTGCAGCATGACCAGCTGCAATTGCAAAGAGCAGATTTGGTTCGTTTTTTTAAACAATGCTGCTGTCCTTAGGGAGCTGCAAAGGCAGAAGGTGATGCAAGATATATATAAAAAATGATGCATATAAAATAGTGGAAACCTCACAGATGTGTATAGCTTGGCTGCTTAGCCCCAGTTATGTGCGATTGATGTGAGGAGCTGACAGAAACTGTGTGGGGGCTGGTGGTTTATACAGCTGACACCTTTCTAGGCCTTTATAAAGAATAAAGAGAAAACCAATCACTCACCTACTCTCCGGTGACTCATATCTATCTTTGTATTCACTGGATATTAGGTGTGAGGTTTTGCTATAAGCTAACCTACTATAAGGTCACCACTTCACAGAAAGCTCTGCAGTATATTCATATGGATTTTGTAATTGTCAGTGGGGAGTGTTGTGTGAATGAAAACTACCTCTGTGGAAATCTTGTTTTCATCTCCTGCTTAATGTTTTTTTTTCTTCCCTGCTCAGATTGTTGTGGGAGTGATCCTGCTCTACTACCTCTTGGGAATCAGTGCCTTGATTGGAGCGACCGTCATTGCTGTGTTAGCTCCTGTACAATACTTTGTGGCCACAAAGCTATCCCAAACACAGAAAAGCACCCTGGTGAGTGCTACCATGGCCTGTCTTTCTTTCTTTCTTTCTTTCTTTCTTTCTTTCTTTCTTTCTTTCTTTCTTTCTTTCTTTCTTTCTTTCTTTCTTTTTTAAAAGATGTATAACTATGTAACTATTTGTTTCTAGTTTTGGTCATGTTTGCATCTGAGGATGGCCGAGTGTGTCATTTAAGCTAATATATTTAAAAAATAAATGGATGGTAATCTTCTGACCTTCTTATAATCCACTGCACATGATTGCCACTTGGTCAGAGTGAATGTTTTTTAGAATGGACAATAATGCAATTTAGTTACCCCTGCACCCCATTTGCAGTTAAAAAATGTTGTTTTTATAGCAGCACCTCAAAATAACAGCTATCATCTCCTTGGGGAATGAGGACTTTGATTTATTTATGTGTGACAGCCACTTTCCACAAACCCTCCTTACCTCAGGCCTATCTGCTCCAAAGATACATTTAATACAACCAGTCAAATATGATTACAGTGTTTTTGTCAGTCCTTGGTATCGCTGCTGTGCCTTGATGTGCTGGATTGAGGTTAGGTAATCAAATGTGTCTTTATCAGGAATATTCCAGTGAGCGCCTGAAGAAGACCAACGAACTGCTGCGGGGCATCAAGCTGCTGAAACTGTATGCTTGGGAGCGCATCTTCTGTGACAGTGTGGAGGAGACCAGGGTCAAAGAGCTCACCAGCCTGCAGGCCTTTGCTCTTTACACATCCATATCCAGTAAGTTCCTTTGGTCCCCTCCCACTAATGATATTTGACTTGATTCCTGGACTCTTTTAGAGTAGTTTTGTATGATTCAGACTTCTCAATAGTCCAATATTTAACTTATGCTGCCCCCTTCCTGCCTTTAACTCCGCTTTCTTCTTAAACATAAGACTTGATCAGCAAGCAGCTTGAGCTTCTGTGTTCACAGCCAGATGTGTGTCACTGACATGACAGATCAAAGATCCAAGACTGAAACAAAGTGTTTGGACCAATCTGCAGACTGAACTTTTTAGACTGGATTACAAATGCTGACCCTGCTGTTTAAAACTTTGGTTATACTACTGAAGCAGTATATAAACAGTACCGTGCAAAAGTCATCAGCCACCCTCCTTTGAATTTTTGGCTTCCAAGTAGTCTGATTTTCCTGTAAAGTTTTTAAAGTGGTCGTAAGCAGTAGTCCTCCAGGTTTCTCGAAGCTCTTTCAGAGTTGCTAAAAGAACTTTGCTGCTTTTTCACTCATTATTTTAGTCGAGTTTTTGTACATGACCATTTTCAAAGAAACTGTTTTTTTGGAAGTTATTTAACACTGACCTATTAATTCCTGGAAAAATGCCCAAGATACCACAATTTGACAACCATAAATTTTTATTTTTAACCAAATATGTTCTTAAAAATTGGCTGGAAAGTCATAATCGCAAACTACAGGAAAAAAAAAACATCCTGCAAAGACCTGAGACATTCATCATTCAGTTGATCTTCTCTTCCGTGAAGCTTCCTTAGAAATGGAAGCTGTCAAAAAGGCATTGTTAGGGAGGAGAACCAGGACGGAAAGGCTGACGTATGACAAATTACACAAGAACTGGATTTAAAATCAGTGGCAACAGGTCATATGGTGAAATTGTCAACAGAATAGACAGAGAAGGAGAGAGGTACAACAGTGAGTGTCTGCAGCCATCTGTAAAATACAGTGTTGAGCTTCTGTCATGGATTTCGTCTGCATCTGTATGCAACGTATCTTATGGAGTAACTAAGGAGAGCAGTGCAACCATAAGTGTTTACAGTGATCTTGGGATCTTGTCAAAATTAATATAATTATTATCTCAGAAACATATCCACCATCCAATACCATCTGGAAAGCATCTGACTGGCAACAAAAATGCACACTGTAACACTACCAGACATGCAGTAGCCTCCCCAGAGCCTATCAGGAGGATCATCTTGACAGAAAGGAACAAAAGGCAACCAACATACAAAGAGAAGCTTTGAAAGCCCTTCAAAAAGCCTGGAGAACTATTCCTGAAAACTACTTGAAGAAATTATAAGAAAGAGAGTTCAGGCTGTGGCGAAGAATAGTGGCGGTCATGCCAAATACTGACTTTGAAGCTCGTTGCAGACATTGTTTTTGCCTTATGCATGTGTATTTCCATGTATGTTTGCACATGTTTTTGGCTTAAAACTTTCACATAGTATGACAGAAAAGAAGGAAAATCTTCAGACTGAAAGATCTGAATCTAAGTTCATGTTTTAGCCCCACAGGTTCCAGTCAATATTTAAAATTAGTCTACTGAAACTCTAAAAGTAACTAAACGTGATAAAACCAGTGTTGAAGGCTAGCCTGGATTATTGTTACCAGTGCTCAACATTATTACTTGATAGTAATTTATTTTTCTCAAATTGCCCATCCTTTTTTCTCCTACACTCTTAGACGAACAGTCCTATAACAGGCTGAGTCCTAAATCTAAAATCAATAGTTGCCAATTGTTGTAGAGGAGGGAAGAAGCAGTATCATTTCCTCACTGACAGACGACTCAGGAAAGATTTATGAAGCAAAGCATTTTTATGACAATTAAGTGTTTTCATCTGTTTATATCCGGACAACATGCCACTTTTAAATATTATCTTATATTAGAGAGTCACAGAAAATTAGAAAATGATGGACAGGAGAAAAGTTTTTAAAAGACTTGAATTCATTACCTTGATTGATTAGCTTGTACGCACCTGCTGCTGGGAGAAAATTAAATTCCAGCAATGAACAAAAGAGACGTTCAGTATCAGTTATGTGATGTTTCCACACAACATCTGAGCAAAAAATAATATAAGGTAAAAATATTAAAAGTCAAAAAATGTTTAATTCTCTTACAGCTTTTGTGATTTTCTTATTTTCTTTCAGTTTTCATGAATGCGGCTATTCCTATAGCAGCTGTGTTGACGGTAAGTTTCATTTAAAATGTAATAATCATTATGCTTAAGTTAGCTGGGACTTTTATCTTGTTGTCTTGTTCCTTGTGTGAAGGGTAGAGCAGAGACAGTGCCAAGTAGTCTGACTGTCCAGTGACGTTTCACACTGAGACAGTGGAGGACTTTCTGAAGTCCTTCATGGATGTAGACTTGAGTGATGACAAATGAGAAAAGTCAGACTGATACCAAGGAACAGGATGACTGTGAAGGACACATGGAGACAAACGCCTCATCTATCATTTGATTTAATCTTCAGACTCTAAACAAGATGATGCAAGTCTGACTGACTTCACGTGCAGCTAAATCAATTAAAGGATGTAAATTGTTATTATGAGACTAACTTTTCCCATTATGTGCTCCTTCTGAACCTGCAGACATTTGTGGTTCACGTCCACATCTCAGAGGACGCTGATCTGTCACCAGCTGTGGCCTTTGCCTCTCTGTCCCTTTTTCACATCCTGGTCACACCCCTCTTCCTCCTCTCCAGCGTGGTGCGCTCCACTGTCAAGGCTCTGGTTAGGTGAGAAAGAAAGCCGAGTTTAGACAAATAAAATTCCTGAAGACAGTCGTGCGGCAGGAGACTTAAACTACAGCAACAGACTGAGCAAAGTCATGAAAAGCGGCTCGATAGATGAAGCACTTGACCTTTACCCGCAGTGGATGGATCAGCTTATTAGATCAGCCTTTTCTCGTGTAACAAAAACCCTCACTCCTCGGTTATTTCAGTCAACTGGTCTCTGACAATAATGTTTATTAATCTCACCAATTTCAATTAGTTTGCCAATCGTAACATCGGTTGTCATTAGGGTGGTGCAGAGCAGCTACTCCACTATCACAACTCAGATCTCAGATCCTTCTGGCTGCTTTTCTTATTGTATTGAGTGATGAAACGGATTGTTTCATGCAGTATCTGTGCAGGGTAATTAGAATAGATATGATCAAGCTATTTTATACATTACCTTTATCTTCTGAGGAAATGTGCCCCATGTCTGCAGATGTCTTGATAGGCTACTGATTGCACAAAAGCAGGGCTCCCCCTACAAATCTGACCTATAAATAATAAAATCCGAAAAGGTGTTAGTTTATGTTTTGTGTTGTTGGTGTCTGTACTCTCTCTTTCCTGCACCCCTCAGCTGGTCCCTCTGTAAAACTGTGGGATCTTTACCTTACAATTCAAAGCACTTTGAGACGACTCCAACCGTGAACTGACACTACAGAGATCGAACTGAACCGCCCTGGTTAGGCATGTCTTTTGTAAACATAAGCTGTCAGATCATTATCAAATTCAAATATGAAGGAGTTTACTAATTAAAACAATCCTCTGGGGATGTCTCATAAAATCAGCGAAGCAGAGCTCTTCTCGTTAGCACTCTTCAGGTAATAAGACACGTTAAATCCCATCATCTCAGTCTGTAGCTCTTAGCAGTAATCATGAATTATGTGTGATGGATGGATGAAATTGCCACAACAGGACACATTTCTTTTCTTTTAAAAGGCCTCCTACAACGGTGTCGGCAGCCTGGTTACTTGTTAAATGTAGTAGATTATAGATTGAAACTCACCCTCTTAACTGTACGGTAATGTTAGAACCCCTTTCTGATTTCAGAGGGGTCGTATTTTCAGGCGTTCTTTTCTGACGATATAGCCACCCACCTCGTCGTGGGCAGCTGTTCGCGGCATGGCAGATGCAGACTTCTTTAAGCAATGTGCTTGGAGAGGAGAAGCAGTGGAAATTTAGCTGCAGAAACAGCTTGCTATAAGGCATCATACTTGTGATGGTGTTGAGTTCAAATTTTTACATGCATGGTGAAACAAATGCCAAGCAATAAAATGACTGTTACATCTCATATTTAAGATTCTTAGAAAGAATAAATTCAGATTTACCCTCTCTGTGATATGCAGCTGTGATTTAAATATGTGTTCTCAGCACTCATCGTGTGCTGGTTTTAGCAGCAATAAAACATTTTAAGTCGGATGGATGTGGAAGCAGTTTGCGATCCTTTGAGGTTTCTATTTTGGGACTGTGCTATCTCACACACTTAATCAACGACAAGGGGGGAAATTTAGATTTAACACCTCAGCTTATTTTCACTCAACATGAGAAAATGTTTCTTTGAGAGGAAAGAGAGGATTTGATCGTAGCAATATACTGTAAAGAAACAGAAATGCATTTTTTAGACTTTTGGACTGAACATGTGAATGAATCATGAGTCATTCTCATTACATAATCCAGTTGATTATGGAGGTATTTTTTTCTTGTGATCTTCTCATTTTAATGCCGTAGTTTTGGGCGTATACTTTTCTCATCTATACCAGGTGTTTAATCTCTGGAGAACTTAAAGACATAAATGAAGAAAATAGGATGTAACAAGTTTCAGCTCTTTTTATTTAGCACTGATTTTGTAATTTAATCATCAAGGAGAAGGACTAAAGTGAAGGTGATGCAGAGATATGTGGGTGTGTGTGACAGAGACAGACCAGCTGATAAAGCTCATCCTTAGTGAACCGTGTTTCATTGATTAGCCAGTCAGCATGGGCAAATGAAAGATGTGACACTAAACAGCGGGGTGCAGTTATCTTCACATGAATGAAAGTGAACTAATTTAAATGCCACGTCACTTGAGCTGGGCTTTTATTATGAGAATTTATTATGATGCTTTATGTTGGCTATATTAATAAAAGCCTGTTAATTTTATTTATGATGCATATTTTATTTTATTATTTATTGCTTCATTGCTTTTTCTGTCCTCTCTTTTATTTGCAGCGTTCAGAAGCTCAGCGAGTTTTTTTCGAGCGATGAGATCGGAGACGAGCAGGAGCCCAAAGCAACGTTACCCACTGGCTCCAGCAATCACAACCAAAATCGGTACCAGGCTGTGGTAAGGGCTTGATTTTAGAAAACAAAGTGGATAAAATCTCTTTCAAAGTGACTCCTTTGAACATTTTCATCCTCTACCTTATCGCCTTCCTCACCGTTACCTCTTTGTCCTTTGTGCTGCATGTTATACAATCCTCCTTTAGTCATCCTCTAAACCTTTCCCTTTGTCCTGCTCCTCCTCCTCTTTATCCCGATTTTTCCAGCCCCTGAAGGTGGTGAATCGGAAGCGCCCCTCGCGGGATGACTGGAACAACTATGGCTCAGAGGGGAACCACGAAGGCGATGGACCCTTTCAGGATGTAGATCAAGATATCTGCATCAAGGTGAGAGAGACAGTCAGAGAGACCAATGAGCCTCCAGACTGGGCTGCAGGTGATGTAGATATGAGTTGAGATACCCAGGAGCCCAACTTTTATCAGACATTTATTATTGTTACTTTAACTGAATTTGGGAATTTATGTTTAGCATTTGTTAGGAAGTGAATACTCATTCCCTGCAGGGGAACATTTTCACCAGCTCATGTAGGAGTGTTGTTTTAGATTTTATTTTGGTTTAGTAGTATACTAACGTGTTCCTGATTTTTATTTGTATATACTGTGTAATTTGTATCCATATTCACCCAAATATGAGATGTGATATGTTATTTATCACACTCCCCATCCCTACGAGATCAAAGTCTTCAGAGCGGAGCATCACTGCTCTTCAAAACCGTTTCAAAGCTGAACCAATTAGCTTGAAATGTCATCATCACAGCACAGTCTGTACATCATGCATGATGTTTTGGACACCACTTATTAGATTTTAAGTAAATTTGTAAAAATATTTTGGTGTTTTTTTACACAGTTTCTACATTTGCACTGAATTGCGTGAGATTTGCATTTGCTTTAGAGCTGTCATCCACATATTAATATCTGGGTTACTGTAAGCGGGATTTTCAATAATTAGATTAGATTAGATTAGATTAGATGAAACTTTATTAATCCCTCAGGTGGGTTCCTCCGGGAAATTCGGTTATACCATATATACACATATATACACATATATAACTACAGAGACATATATAAATACAGAGTATACAAAAGGGATAAATAGAATAAATAGGAATAAGAGTACAAGGGAATTGCACATTTCAAGTTTCAAGTATTGTGAGTCTATTGCACCGTTGGATATTAACAAAAAGTATTGAACAGTGAAAAGGCACTGCAGCTTGTAGGAAATCTGAGCATTTTGACACATGCCATGCAATTCTTTGCCTGCATAATTCATTCTCTGTATGTCACCAAAATATTCTGGAAGCAAGTAAACAACACCAGCATGACATGAATAAGAATTAGGCAACAGTTATTTTATAGCCTCACACGCCGGTATGCACCATTTTGAGAAGGATTGCACGCTTACAAAGAGAGAAAAATTATTCTTTGTTTGATGTTTTTACCGCATGAGCCTGTGCCATCTTTTCAGATATCAAATGGCTATTTCACCTGGGTCGATGGAGCACCAACGCTTTCAAATGTGGACATCAAAATTCCCTTTGGTGAGCATCAAGCAGTGCCATGTACAGTCTGTCTGCCCCTGCTTCGCTTGTTTCTCTATTCAGTTGTTTTAAGTACTCATTCACTCACAGTACTTTTGCCTCTTCTTCATGAAATCTCTCAGGTAAGCTGACGATGATTGTGGGCCAAGTGGGTTGTGGAAAATCCTCTTTGTTACTGGCAGCACTGGGAGAAATGCAGAGAGTGTCTGGAACTGTCACCTGGAACAGGTCAGCTATATTGTTTTTACTTATTATTTGGTGCTTGCAAAAGTGTGCGATAATCAGTTGTGAAATGTGATTCTGAATTTCTCTTTGTGGGTCTGAAGAAGTGCAGATATTGTTGCTTTATCAGTCTGAGAGACTGATGTGCACCATATCAATCTGCAGTGAATCTTTGGAGCTGAAAGTTGATTAAAAGTAAACAGAATTGCAATTCTTCTTTAAACTGTAGGACGTTGGAAGAACAATGGAAGTGATTAAATTTTCTTTGTTGAGATTATGATTCTTCATGAGAACAGTGCTGATCTCATTAGCATGATAGTGCTTAATATCAGTCACCCCAGTACATCGATCACCTCACCCATCCATTCAATTACAAGGAAAAAAGACAAATGCACCACCAGGGAAACACTTGTCACTGCTGCATTTCATACAGTTCATTCTATGGAATCAAATTCAGTCCAGAGGTGAAAGGTTAATTCCAAGAAATCTGCTACCTTTAGGGACCTGAACCACTTCAGCTGATGTCATGCCACGTTTTCCTTCTCCATCCTCAGCCTGCGTTATTTTCTGACATATGGTTTTCCAAACCTCTCTGATAATTGGTCTGTCATGGGCACCTTTGTTCTTTTATTTATGTGTTTTTGCACAACTATTAATTATATGCTGCTGACAGGGCAATTAGCAACAAAATCAGACTTACAAGTACTCTGTTTCATGACACAGCAGTATAACATAAATGGATTTGTAGGTCAGTGGAATGAGCTGATATGGCAGCTTTCTTTTTTATGGTTTGGAGAAACGTTGTGGAAGAATGTGGGCATCCTTTTATGCAGCACTGACCTAGATTCAGTTGGCTGCATTTGGTTGAAAATCCCAACTGGTTTGCTGTGGCTGCAGGCCAGAAGCCCACCTCCTAATGACACCTGGGTATGCCTTTTTAGCACTTATCAGCTCAGCTAAAGCTTCTTTTAAATAATCCTCCAGTTTTCTTACATCTGGCTTTTTTTTTTTTTTAGGTTGAATTAATTTATCTGGACAAATGTTTGTTTGTTTTAAATGACTGATTTCAGACCAGATTAGGCTTTTGAGCTGAGGCAGACTTTCCTCATAACTCTGTAAATTAGATCATCATTTCAACAAATAAAGTCTGTTAATTGCAGATTTTGGTTAAATAATAATAAAGTGGTATTCACCATGTGGTTAATAAAAAGAAAGGAAATGCCAAAAGCTTTGAAAAGACATAACAACTGAGCTAAATTTACTCTATTTCACTGCATACTGTGTATCTGTTACAAGTAAAGTGATCAGTCCATTCAAGAATAAAATTGTATTTCTCATATTGTACGATAAATTGGAAGAAAAACAGCGATTATGTGACTCTTTAGATTCATTTTGTTACCCTTTGAGTGATTCAGAGCCCCAGATGTAAAAACCACTGTGCTAAATGAATGCATTGTAATGCATTGGACAGGCTGTGGTGTAAAACTACCCTATGCTGTTATAGTCTCATCCCAGTCTGACAGATTTAAATAGATGAAATACTTTTTTCATTATAATCTGGATTATTTTGATTAATAGTTTGAATACAGTTTAATAATAAATACATCATTACATATTAACATTTAACAATGCTGCTCGTTCTGGACAAACTATAAACTTTTTCTTGTTTACTTATTTTTTGACCGTTTATTTAGACTGTTGGATTGAGTTCATTTAGTGACCCAGTTCTCCTTTTTGGTGCCTTCTGAGTTTTTTTTTAAAGGTCCTGCTGCAGATGTGGCTTTCCACTCTTAGGTTTCATCCAAACAAAACCCAGTGGGTCTTTAAAAGTAGACTGAATTTAAAATAGCACAATGCAAAGTGAATCCTCATATCGTGCCAGATGCATTCTGGGAGCCATTAGCCTTTGTTTTCTGCATCTGAATGTCTCGTCACCTACCCAGGATGGCGCTGCTATCAGTCTCCATTTGTCACCAGAGTCTAGGCTGTTCTACTTGATTGTCACAATGTCTCTGGCAGCCAAACACACTCCTTCTGTGTTGATGCCAGGGTTGTGCTGGCACTCCCTCTGATATTAAATTGGAATGAACTTCAGGCATGCCAAGTGCTCGAGCGTCTAAGTTATAATCTATCCCTGGGAGACTAAAAGGCTGTCAGTTAGACTTTGCATTGCTGAAATATACAGACACACAACCTGAGTAGTTTCTTCCTCTGTTTTCTCTGGTTTTGCTCTTATTGTCATGCAATGTTTTTGAGTCAGCAGCATGTACTGTATCGCTAAGAAACACACATAAACATGCAGATTAAATGAGAGCAGCTTGTGCCTGGCAGGGGCCGAACACATGACTAATCAGACGCGTGAGCATGTGAGCTTGTCAGATATATAAAGACAGTCTCATTGACTTGGCGGTAATTGGTGATTCAGAGTCAGCTGTTACTGACCGGCTGATGGTGTTTATGACTGCGATGCCATGTCTGAGCTCACCATGCTCCATGTGTTTGTTTCATCAAGCACTGAAAACCTATTCTAGTCACCTGAAAAAAAGGGGCCATTGAACAGCTGTTGTGAAGCTCTGTATTAGATTGAGGGCCCCTCTGTTCTTTTTTTTTTTCTGAGCTTTTTAATGATTTCTTGTTCACCTTGGCTTACAGATTGAAACTGAACCTCTTTAACCTTTGGGGAAAAAGCTTCTGGATTTATTTTTAAATCAGCTTTGCTATTTCTGAGCTGTAGATGTATGTGACACTGCAAGGACTGGGACTGTACCTCCGAATCATTAGAAAGGAGTCAAACTCTAGTCTGTCTTCGCAGGGGTATTTGATTTTAATAAAGTCTGATAATATTGTAATTAAATGGAACCTGTTGGATTACAGGTCCCAGAGGGTGGCATCTTTCCTATTAAGGGTGACTGCATGATAAAAACTCAATTAATCTCATCCATCGGTGGGAAACCACACACACAAACAGCCCACCTGCTCCCTCTGGCACCTGTAGTCCTCTTCAACTCTCCTGATCCAAATATGGCACAGAGCAGGGGGACATCTGGGGTTTCTCTTACGTTAAAGTACATGACTATTTGCATCTTGACCTCGATATTCAGTCAAAATGCCGAAGGTCTCTTATCACGTGTGCACTACACCCAGAGTTCAGCTATTAGACAGGAAGGTTGCAACCTTAAAACATACCTGTTAAAGTAATTAACTGCAGCAGGACAGTGACTTAGTCTTGTTTTAGAATTACTGGATGAAAAGTGCACTTTACTGTGGAGGATCACTGAAATATGGAGGTTGTAGACTGCTTTAAATTATGAAGCTGAAGAAAACTTAAGAATTCATTGATGGTTTACTACACAATTTGCAGTTTTTATTTTCTTTAGGCACACAGCAACTGGTGGCTACAGCACAACCAAAATGACTGCAACCATGTGCAATCAACTTGTAATGAAACTTGGTCACCTGCAGACTGAGCGTGCTGGATGCTTGACCTCTGGGCAATCAGCTGCTTTTACAACTACTTGCAATTGGCCCCAGACAGCAAAACAATTCAATGCAATCCGATGCCGACCACTAGTTTTTTCGTGGTCTCACAAATGTTGCCAACCTATTTTTCCTCTAGTGTGACTGGGCCATTAAAGACACCAGGTAAATCCTGACAAATCCTCCACAGCCTGCACTACGGCATGCAGCGGGGAAAAATGTTCAGATATATGCCATTAAAAGCTGACCAGAATCAGCACTTATTAATCACACATGGTGCAGTGCTGTTTGCACTTATACTTTATGCACATAGCATAATGATTGTTTTGTATAATGTGTGCATTGCGTTTATTGTCTGTTTGCATTGTCTGCATGTTGTCTGCATTATCTGAGTCACCGTCAATCAGAAATAAATTCCTTAATATTCTTGGCTGATAACGTTGATTCTGATTTTGAGCACTATTAGTCCCCGTCATCGTTAGGGGACTTTTACGTTTATTAAAGTGTTGGTGAATCACTCAGCCTAGCTTTAAAGATTAGATTTCAGTTTCTTGCTGCTGATAGAAAGTGTCAAGTGTGACTTCTTATAAATTGACATAACCTTGGGTCCTTCAAAATGTTGATTGACGAGATGGGAAAATCTCTTTCAGTAGCTCAATCAGAGATAAAACCTGTAAGTCATCAGCCCCATCGTGATTACGCAGTTGTTCCAGCAGCTGCAGGAAAAACAACACCCTCAAGCTTCCGTCTTTGTTAAGTGTCATCAGGTGATTTGGTGTGATTAGGTTACTCCTCCACAAAGATGAGAGCAGCGGTGGAAGTGCATGATCATGGCTGTTTGCTTGTTTGACAGTAAGCTCGGGATGACGTGGGTTGTCATGCCCATTGTTATCTTTATTTTTTTAATGCATTCTGCGTTTTTCAAACTTCTCAGTTTAGGTCTCATAATGAAGGAAACTTTTTATGAGAACATCATTTTCCATTTGTTTTTGCAGTATAGTAACCATAGCAACCTTGTATTATGTAGATGCACAGTGCCCGCACCTTGTCCAAGTGTACAAATCACTTCATGTTAGTTGCTCCACTCTAAATTATTGGCTTTTTGGCCACTATTTTTAAATTAAAGAAACTAAAGGAGTAATGAACTTGCTCAAAAATAAACATGTTTGCTTTTAGGAGGAAAAACCTATGTTTAGATATTTACCAAGTAAACTAAATTTGCATTTAGACTTGTCACATAAATTTGTTGCCCCTGTTTGCTTCTAGTTGTTTTTACACAGTCTGACATAGCCGTGCTTGCGTGTGAGAGTGAACCATGTGTGAGCCTTTAAATATCAGTCAGCCTTCCTAACAGCTGTGCCCTCTGGCTGACGTAATGCTGCTGCAGTAAACTTTGAGTAAATCTCTCCGGTTGTCCTCAGATGGGATCGGAGTCACCTTCTCAGGACAAGTGTGTGAGGTGTCAACTTGTCAAACCTAAAAATACACCGCAGCATCAACTGAGCATGTGCAAAGCCAAAAACAGCCAATCACATCCAAATAAATGTTAGGGTTAGGGCTGTGAATGTCTGTGCATTTTGCTACATGAGAAAGAGCTTGTGGGAGTTTCAAATGACAATACATGTAATAATAAAGAGCCATAATTAACAACTTTCCCTTGGTCTTTAATAAAAACAGTTTTACAATTACGTACTAGTAACTTATATATTTTTTCTATTATTTACAGTCTGCCAAACCTGGAGTCTGAAGGGGATGAAAGGTAAGCGTTGCAAGCAGAAAGCTAAAATCATCATGTATTTTTAGTAAGGCCTTAAAGTGCTCGGACAGACTGTGCTGGTTACTGTGTGAACTATTTTCACTGAGAAACTTTGACTGAGCTGTCGCTCATGAACAATAGTGTGCAGTATAAATCAGGATTATAAATAGAGCTCTGTTGACAGTTCAGAATTGTCACTGGTTTAGCTAACACATATGGAAGCCTTATCATAGCACACTGTGGCTGATTGTTTCTATTTGTGACTCAGCTTTCCTTTCACTGCTTTCTCACTCTGGACCTACATGTACACACAATGAGGCTTCCATATTTCAAGTATTTGTGTTGTGTTTACTTTTGAAAGCTGGTGTTTCGTCATTAGCTGATGCCGCTGTTTCTGCTGACTGAACACGGAACTCTTTGCTATGTGTGTGTCTAATGGTAGCGTGATGTTTAATGGGTAGGAGGGCAAGAAGCAAAGACTTGAGGCAACACACATCTCATCTTTGTTTAAATAGGAATAATCTAGTTTGGACCCAGTGACTGGAAACAGTTGCGTTAAAATAATACAACTTACTGCCCAGTGAAGTTATTAAGGCAATTTAAAAGTATTTTAAAGGTCATAACACTAATAAAAAGCCATTTTACCTGTGACCAGCAAAGCCATTCAGCTGCTGAAAAATACCTACCACCCACACCGTTTCTACTTTCTGAGCAGGTCGCTTACCAATCAGAAGGTTGGTAGTTTGATTCCTGGCTCAGACCTGAGTGTACACAGGTCTGAACACAAGTACACACGGGCCTTATGTTTTTCCTTCACTCAGTTTACCTCACTTTTTTATTGTTAACAGAATCAAACAGTGAGAAACAAAATGAATAAGGTACCAGTGAATGGCCACACACATCCATACACCAGCCGCAGACCTAGTGCTGACGTACTAATCTCAGGCGGAGGCATCAGATTCTCAGAGAACTGCAATCCAAACGGGGTGATGCTGATTTCCAGTTCAGCAAATTACAGGAAGAAAAATTAAGAGGGCGTGGGCGTTATTTTAGGAAGCATCAGATCACCGCTAATGATAGACTTGCTCATGTAGGGCAGTGGTTGGCCTGTTTGTGTTGGGGCGGCAGTGACACGATTACCATAGTGAGGGAAGAGTACGCGGGTTAGTGAGTGTGTTTGGTTTTTGTTAATCATTACAGGAATTTGGTGGAGTCAACAGACTGTTTATTTCAGGGGGAACAATGCCTGTTTAATTATTTGGGCGTGTCTCTAATGAGTGCTGTGTGTTTGGTATTTTCTCCGCAGTCCCACAGACAAAGACGCAGCAGGCGAAGGAGACATCAGGTGAGCGCAGTCTCCATGGAGATGCATCACCAATAACAGGAGAGCCATTAGAGATGTACTTGTGGGTGGTTATCTAGAAGGCCACTAAAGATAATCAAGAACTAGCTATTCCCACTGCTTATATACTTACCCCAGACCCTCGGTTACATATTGACTCCACAAATACGGAAGGTCGTTAATGATCCCAGAGGTTAAACAGATTTTTAACCTTCACCCATGTGTGAAACTATACACTCATTAAGAGGTAAAATGTAAACATAGAGAGATTATTGTGTTTGTTTGACCCTGCTTTAAGCCTGCTTGTGTCGTAAATCTCCGGTAGGAAGAGAGGCCCTGTGGCCTACGCTTCCCAGAAGGCCTGGCTGCTGAACACCACAGTGGTGGAGAACATCACTTTTGAGATGCCCATGATAAAATCAAGGTAAGACCTCATACTTTTATTGCACTGTTTAAAAAAACAATGGTATGATGAGTATATCTGTTCACTCAAGCTTTTCAGTGGATGCCGCTGTTGGTTGAGGCGCTGCACGCTACAGGCATATGTATGTTTGGTATACTTGGATCGTACACACCAGCATTTTTTATACCCAGTTTTTGTCACATGATAGGGAGTGTGGCAAGCAAGCACTGGACCCAGAATGCTAGATTCAGACTGAATTAAACTCTAAATCTCAGCTTTTATTTTGCTGGCAATAAGGTGAAGAAAACAAAAGCAAACACAGTAACAGAGCAGGGTAGGAACTGAGGGATGGAGGCTCAAGCAACACGAGGGAGGACCCGACAAAGAACAAAGGGAGACACGGACAACATATACACAGGAGGAGACTAGGGCAGAGTGGACACACCAGGGAGCACAGCTAAACAGAATCTAAGACGGACAGAAGAAGCAAAACTGAACCTGACGCACAGAAAACAAGAAGACAAGGACTGTCAAAATAAAACAGAAGGCAACTAACACAGAGCCCAGGACTATAACTTATAACTTGACAAGACAGGGAAACCAGACAACCACTGAGACAGAAGACAGTCAGACAATGACTTCATACAGGAAGTATGAAACACAGAGAAGAGACTAGGACAGACTGGAACTAATACAGTCAAGCAAAACACTAGAAACATGGGTACTAGCAAGAACTGTACTCAAGACTAAATAATTTAGAACAAGAACATGAATAAATAAACTCTTAAATCCAAAAGAAACAAATCATGAGTCCAAAATAAAAAGCCAGGACCATGACAGTTTTCTGTTACGTATAGACACAACACTACTTACTAACACTGCTGCCTGCCTGGAGTTAGGTGCCTTTTTTTGCTTGAATAATTCGTAGGTCATTATTAAGTGGTTGAATGCCCATAGATAAACTGTGAATAACCTTTAAAGACCTTTAAAGACTTTAAAGAACTATTATGAAGTCTGGCACCTGCAAAGAGATGAGGGGCTGCACAGACTTTTGCACTTTTGCAGCTTTGTGGTTTTCACACTCTTGTCTAGATGATTTTTTGTCTTTGTTTTCCTTTTTGTGTGTCTGTGGATGTGCAGAACATGTCATACTATAAGTAACCAGTGTATGAGCGCTACTGAAATTCAAATTGTTGTCACTGTGCTGTTGTGAAACCTGTGATCACAACAACGTTAAAAATAACATCCAGAGTTGTTCATTATAAGAAGGGGATCTACTCTCAGTCAAGTCGAGCAGTTTAGCCAAATTAGAGCCAACAGCACTTCTGCTCCCTCCAGCCACTGTAGTAAATTGGATGTGAATAGTCAATAGTTCAGTTATGAACTCTTCAAATACGCAGCCTTGACACTGAAACACCTCAAGCCAGGATATTTTGTTGCTGAAGGTGTGTGGTTCTTTGTGCCTCTTGTGTTGTGATGCAGCGTGTCTCCAGTTTTGCTCGCTGTTGAAAACGCCTGTGGAGGGACAGTCTAGATACACGCATTTTCGTAACACACATGCCGCTTTCATCCACACAACAAATGGTATTTCTCAAAGGTCAAATGCATTTATGGCATCGTCTTGGCTCTCTGTGGCTCTAATGGACTGTTTTTGATAAAACAGGTTTAATGGACTGCTGTGCTTTGTTGCTGTGGAGATGTTCAATAAAACAGTCTCCAGTCTCACTCTATCGCCGCTGTCCTGCTGCGCTGTCTGTTTTATCCAGCAAAATCTGGATTACCACTGGGCTGCAGCAGGTCTTTCCATGAATTTCCAAGCTGTTTAATCAAGGCTGTTGTAACCTGCTGTGTCCGTTATTGTATCGCATTTGCTTATGTTTGTGCAACAGTTGGTTCAAGTTATACAGTTCCTCCAAAGCTCTGCTCCAATTCTATGGCTATTAGCAAATGCCAAAGAAACATAAACAGAACACTTTATCAACTACCTAGCTAATATATAAGTTTGGATATTCACTATGCAGAGAGTATGTATTTCTCCACCCTGACATAGACACCAAACACTAAACTCAGTCTTTAATTCAACATTGTGCTGCAAAACAGTTGAATTCCTGCATTTGGAAAAAGCCCACAATTTGGCCCTGTATATCCACAAATATAAACCATGAGCTAATCTGTTTTGTTTTTAATTTAAAAAGCAGACATCTAAGCATCTTCTTTAATGATATTACCTTAAAAAGACTATGGAAGAAGTCTGTGCATTAACTAAATGTCCCAGGAGGAGAGGAGAGTTTTTTGGTATTTTCTGGACAATGACGATATTTTTAGGTCATAAACTTCTTGTTATTTCAGTAGTTGAGTGACTGACAAACTGTCATGTCAAACTACGTGTGGCTTATGTTTTACACTGTGTGGGTTATCTTAAATAGACAGTAAAGAAATTCTGGTATCGCCTCTTTAGTCTTTGTGGCTTTGAAGCGTCTCTGATCGAACCCTTTAGGGTAAAACCTTTTAAGATGAACCAGAGAAGCTGCTATTTTCAGTTTCCTCCACTCTCTTTCATGGACTGTGTTATGCATACATAACGCAGTCCCATGGGTTACATGTATGTGAATGTGAATGAATGGCCCATGAGATAATAATGAGCAGGGCTGTAGTTTCCCTGTGGCTGGTATTAGCAGCTGCTCTCTGCCCTCATCTGTATTCTGTCTCTGTTTTTGCCCGGCAGATACAAAGCTGTCATCGAGGCCTGCTCGCTTCAGCCTGACATTGACATTCTTCCACAGGGGGACCAGACAGAGATCGGGGAACGGGTCAGTATCACAGTAACATTTATGAGTTTTTGTCTGGCTGTATCTCCCACTGTGGCTCACTATATTACAGAATCATTTGTCATCGTTACTGTGCAGCAAGATTTTGATGTTTGCGTATCAGGAAACTAGACTGACCCTGTTCATCTAGAGCGCTGTCATGTTGGATTTCTTCATGCACCAGTAATGCAGGAAATAAACCCTAGTCTCCTTTGCTCCTCTAAGGAAA
Source organism: Pelmatolapia mariae (assembly GCF_036321145.2). Classification (NCBI taxonomy): domain Eukaryota; kingdom Metazoa; phylum Chordata; class Actinopteri; order Cichliformes; family Cichlidae; genus Pelmatolapia; species Pelmatolapia mariae. The sequence continues at coordinate 59,986,668 of NC_086233.1, read as the reverse complement.
AGAGCCGCACGTATTTCTGGATATTGTTAATTCATCTTTGTGTTGAAGCCTCTGTGAGATAACATTTTGCTGTCCTCCGATGCAGGGCATCATCCTATCAGGTGGACAGAAACAGCGAATCAGTGTGGCCAGAGCCATGTACCAGCAGACCCACGTTGTCTTTCTGGTGAGACTGCACACAGAAATAACTGAACAGATAAAATGGATGGCTTCTCAGGCTGCATCTGTGATTTGTTAGTATTCAATGAGAAACTGTTTCTGTAGCACTACCTGACGGTGCTTGTGATTCTCTTTCTGATGCCTTCCTGTGTGACTTAAATAGCAACACACTCTAAGAAGCCCAGAGCAGAAGGTTTAAGAAACATTCCCTGCCATTAAATAGTAATAACTTTATATGAAATCAATCTCAAAATCTCCTCAATTAATCCTTAATGACTTTCTGTGTGCTCACACTCTGTTGGATGACTGGGGGGAATGTAGTGTTCAGTATCTTGTTCAAGGACACTTTGACCTTTTAGCTTGTGGATTACCTACCCGATACCCTGAGCCACAGCCACCCTGCTCAGCATTTTTGAATTAATCTTTAAATTAATATTAAATATTGTAGTGTAACACATCCTACACTTCACAACGCCCACAATACCCAAGATATGGAGTTAAAAGACACTGAGTTTAGGGCGTCTTCTTACTATAATACACAAAATATGTCTCTGTTTGATTCTTTGTCTGCTAACTCCTCCTACATGGTCAGGAGCTGAGTACACTTAGCACACAGGTACATCTTAGGCCCCTGAAGGTTCTCATCTACATCATATATATGGTATGAAATCATCATGTTCCCTAGCAATGGGCTAAAATCACCCATTTATAGTATGTATGCATCTATAACACCTTGTGATCACATCCTTACAGTAACATCTAATTTATATTCACAAAACTTCTGTTTTCCATGATATATGATGATGCCATTAGGTTACCTGGCAACCAGCTAACAACAGCCTAAAATAAGCTGATGTTTGTTTTGTTTTTTTCTTTATCTGCCTACAACACCTTATGAAAGCATTCTGTCATTTTCATTTCATTACATAATAACTTCTCACTTTTACTGAAAAACTTAATTATATATAATATAACTATGATGTTGGCCCAGCAACAACTTAACAATGGGCATATATGTATGTATATTCACCATCTGAATCATGTTTTCAGGAGATGTATTGTTTTGTTTTCCTCTGAACTTCTCAACATATGTAGGATGATCCATTTTCTGCTTTGGACATCCACCTGAGTGACCATCTGATGCAGGATGGTATCCTGAAGCTCCTGAGAGAAGAGAAGAGGACCGTGGTGCTGGTCACACACAAACTGCAATATTTACCACATGCAGATTGGGTAAGAACTGCTTAATAGTTAATAAGACTGTTTGTCTGGGATGGCTGGTATATAATGGACGATAAAGACATTTTATTGTCTCATTTATGATGCACTTTATCTCTCAACGATCCCAAAGCAAATAGAGATTGATTGCAAGTCTCATCTAAATACAGATCTTCTTTTGTGTGTGTGGTTATTATTAGATTATTGCCATGAAAGATGGCACCATCCAGACTGAGGGGACTCTGAAGGACATCCAAAACTCTGAACCTGAACTCTTTGAGCAGTGGAAAACCCTCATGAACAGACAGGATCAGGAGTTTGAGAAGGTGATTAATGACTGCAAAAGCAAAGTGTTGACTTTTAATCAGCTCCAAGAATCTTTAATTTGTGTAATTTGAACACTTTCTTTTTTAGATCCAGGTGAGACAGACACTCCGTCTGGAATGAAAGTTAGATTACCTGGGTGTTTTTGGTAGCTGAAATAAATTCAATGTTGATCTCTCCTTCAGGAAACTGTGGCAGAGAGTATGACAGACCTAGAGAGAAAAAACCTGCGGAGGGCCATGTATTCGAGAGAGGCTGCCAGGACTGAAGAGGATGAGGAAGGTGAGAGGACACAGGAAAGAGTCACGATGACAGCAGCTGGAATGAGTATGTGCATGAATGGCGTGGGTGCTTCTCAGCCTGATTTAATGCTTATGTTTCCCTTAATGATAAATGCAGGATGACAATTCCCCTTCTCCTGCTGAGAGCTTAAGCTTATTCAGCTTATTTTAATGTTAACATCTTTTGTAATGTCTGCAGTTATTTAAATGACTCATAGTTCCCTGTATTTGATTCCTTCCTGTCTCTGCAGTGCAAACGTTGCACGGAGTACTCTTATCTTGGTTTGGTCTTTTTGTCTTTTCGTTCCTCTTTTCACCTTTTCAGCAACTGGATACGTCGCCATGTTATTTCCCACCGCCTCCTGCTGTGATTAACCATTGAATCTGATCCTTTATCTGTGTGTGTGTGTTTGCTGTTGAATGAGCACTTGCAGTTGAAAAGCGCTACGGTGCACTGGCTGTACTCTTTATCTTTGTTCTGTGTTGTCTCCCGTGTGCTGGTGGCACCCCGGGGTGGACTTGTGCGATGGCTCCAGCTACCCTCATGTTCGATCGAGCAGGTGTGGCCAGAAAGCATGGTGTGAAAAAAAAAGTTGAAACAGAAAAAGACGTTTGTGGCTTTGTAGCACTGCTAGCTAATGGCAGATGTGTTTGCTTCTCTATTTTAGAATCTCATCATCCATTTTCCTGCTCTTTCCCCCTCCCAAACATTTGTCTCTCTTGCTCTTGAAGGCTTACTTAGTGTGAGCATGACTGTAGTTGAGAGTAGAAGTTGTTTCTTTAGGCCTGCCACTCATTATTTCCCCATCTTTTCCTCCCTTTTTCTCTTGCTTCCTCTCCACCTCCAGCTTGTCTGAGCCTCTCAGACGCCCACATGTAGCCTCATGCTCCAAAGCTTGCTGCTTGATGTAATGTGATAGATTTAAATCCGAGGTGGGAAAAAGGTTGGAGGTTGTTACATTATCTCTTCACCCCCGAGTCAGTGTGTTGTTGTCACGCTGGTGCTCCTGAAAAACATGCCATTCATGGGAATGAGTGGCTGCTTGTCTTTGTGGAGTGTAGCTTCTGTAGCCTCTAGCACACCTTCTCCTCTCCTTTGGACCTCTGTCTATTATTTCTTCACTTCTCTCCTTTCCTGTGCTAGTCGTGGATTGTCAGACTGGCGCAGGAGGAGAAATGTTGAGCAATATGTCAGAAAAGGAAAGAGGAAAGAGAGAAAAAGTGAAGGTAATGAAATATTTGAGAAGAAGGGTAGAAGGAGAGAAAGAAATGTCATGAGCGTCTGAGCTGTGAGTTGTAGCAGAGCAGGGCGTTTTTAGACAGAAATAAGCAAATTTACATAAGATAAAAAAAATGTGACAATGGAAGCAGTCCTTGCAAAATAGATAACTCGGCCTAGTCTAAGGAGCTTGGAAAGAAAAGCGTCTGGACTTCTTAAAGTTGCTTGAAGACGTTTCACCTCTCATCCGAGAAGCTTCTTCAGTTCTAAGGTCAAATGGCCGAGAGTCCCAGATTTAAACCCAGTGGGAGTATCCCCCCAATAACTCGGCCTAATTACATCTCACAATTGGCCAAAAACAAAACCTTTAACACTGGACTTCATCTCTGTTTCAACCCCAGAGGAATCTGTGGAGAGTGAAGATGATGACAACCTGTCACAGGTAATGCGCCAGAGAGCTACCATCCCCTGGCGCTCCTGCGGCACCTACCTGTCCTCTGCAGGGCTCCTCCTGCTCAGCCTGCTCCTCCTGTCGCAGCTCCTCAAACACTCCCTCATGGTGGCCATTGACTACTGGCTGGCCCACTGGACGTCACATGTCATCACAGCCAAGAAAGACGCCTCAGTTCACAACTGTACCATCGTACAGGTGAGAGGATGGACCGCTCAGCTTTTGATTTAGACACTTAGCTCTTTGTTTCTGCTTCTCTTGAGATATTTTAGAGCCATAAAGTATTTTCTGCTTCATTCGCACTGCCTTTTTAAAAATTATTTGAGCATTAATACAATCAGTGGGTCATTTTTTAAAAAGATCCATCTAGTGGGATGAAAACAAATGACGCCAATTTAAATTGTTGCATAAAATGTTTGCTATCATTTGACTTATAATCCAAACATGTTTTCTGTAAGAGGTAAATATCAGCTAATGTTAAATCAATAATTGATAAGCTTCAAAAAAGACAGACTGCATTAGATGCAAATAGTTTATCTAAAACAGAAATTGATTGTAGGCCAGCGTGAATTACATAATATTCCCACTAATTCTCAGTTGAGCAGAGCTGACCTACAACACAAACACACGCACTGCCAAATCCAGACCAACACACCCTGAAGAGACTGCAGCTCGGCCTCATCTGAATATCAAAGCTGAACTAATGTATTTATAGAAGTCAGTGTCCAAATGGAAAATGTTCGAGTTAAAGCATGTATGAGGTCTGATGTGAATGCCAGCTGCAGTGCTGTAATTTATGAAGAAGTTTAAAGTCTCAGTAACTGAGTTATAAATCTGAGTGGGTAAAAGTTGCCCTCCTGTCCACACCAGGTGACTATAGAATGATTTAGCACCTATAAAGCATTTCCTACACCCTTTTTCTACTTACTACTTGACTGTTTTAGTTACCGCTTAACCAAAATGGTCAGTAGCCTTCACACACTAACTGTACATAAAAAAACACTCGGAGTAAGCAGAGGAAGAGTTAACCTGCATGATCCACATTCAAGAAGTCACACGGGCTGTTAACAAATGATTGTGTTTCAGGACCAGTAAAACAACACTGTCATCAGTAGTTGCTGTATATGTATATTTGTGTGCGTGCGTGTCTGTGTTATGTGTGCATGTGTGAAATGCCAGGTCACGTGAAGGCCGTCGACAGACTCGGCTCAGGATGAGGGCTGCATAAAAGGCACCGTGTCCTGCTGAATATAAACAGCAGCCGTCTGTCTCTTTCTCTCACCCACAAACATCCACTGCATGTCCAGCTAAGCGTAGATAATAAATTGTCACTTGAATGCTGATCACAACTTGTCTGGCTGAACTTCAGTGCGTCGTTGCCAGCTTTATCTAATCTACGCTGTGCTACAGACTAATCCACGAGGGGACTCTCAGAAGTCCTGTTCTGACAAACGCACACTCGGCCACTTCACATAAATGCCACACTGCTTCTCTCCTTCTAGAGAGAGGAAATAATTGAGCAGTGAGAGGATTAGATAGTGGAAATGCTTCATGTCACAAGTGGCAACTGGGCTGTGTGATGAGCAGCTAAAGGGTCTTTTTTTTCCCAGTGATATCTCTGATATATTTTTCTCTTCTTTTAGAGGTCCTACCTGCAACTTTTTCACTGTATATAAAAATAAGCATCAGCTAACATTAATAGCTGAGACTGTAATGAGTTCATCTAAAATCCCAAATATATATTCTGAGAGGTGCTGATGACATCAAATTTAAAAAATGACCTTTTTTTCTCCTTCAAATAGTAAATCTTATCATTTTATATCATTTCTATGTTCGAATGTGAATAAATGTGGCTTTGTGATATTTGCATTTCACTGAATTCTGTTTTTAATTACATTATGCACACCTTCCCAGCTTTTTTGGAATTATTTATTTTTAAAGACCCATCAGTTTGAGGTGCCAGACCAGCATTTGGATTATGCTTCCTGGCTTTTGTTTAAATTTAGATCAGTGTGACTCAGCGGAGAGAGCAGGTTATGTACAAATCACAGATTTTAGCCAAGTGAAGCATGCTGTGCTGCAACTGTTTCACTCATGCAGCATAATCATCAGTTTAGTTTGCTTTGTGATCAACTGACTTACGAGATCTAATCAATCAGGACTGCATGGAAACCATTATAACCATAAAATCCTCACGATTACGCCCTGAAGCTTGTCTTTATATGTTTGCTGTCATTTAGATTTTAATGTTTGGTGCTAGAGCTTTTATCTCTTGGCCACTGCTCCTTCAGAGGACAGAGTGCTGTCCCTTAACTCTGTCATTAGTAAATGGTTAGGATGTTGATATTAGGTCTATTTTTATAAAATAAATGCAGCTATTTCTTTAGCGAACTGTGTGAAATGGAAGAAATTTGAATTAGTGATGTGTGAGAGTGAAAATGAAGATAAACATTTCTTAGTATTATGATCAAAAGGTATCACATAAAATAAAAGTGGATAGAAAATTTGGATCCAGGGTGAAGAGAATAATTAGATTAGAAGCAAAAGGAAGAAGAAAATAGTTCCCCAGCCCACTTTATTTCTCTTTTTCTGTTCAAATATTATCAGCTTAGCTTGGAAAATCTCACTGGCTTTTGTTCTAGACAGCTGATTTTTAACCAGCCTCGATGTTTAATTGTGTTTATAATTACAACAAAGTAAGTAGGACGACAGACTCTTCTTTCTCAAACAACACATAGCATTGTGCTCATGCCTTTTATAACCCCCTCTGTGTGTGTGTGTGTGTGTGTGTGTGTGTGTGTGTGTGTGTGTGTGTGTGTGTGTGTGTGTGTGTGTGTGTGTGTGTGTGTGTGTTATAGGACTGTGGCTTCAGCCACTCCTGGTATCTGTCTGTGTTCAGTGTGCTCTGCTGCCTGGGCATCGTCCTCTGTCTCGCCACCTCCGTGGCTGTGGAGTGGACCGGTCTCAAAGCGGCCAAAGAGCTGCACCACAACCTGCTCAACAAGATCATCCTGGCCCCCATGAGGTGCGACGCTCAGCGCGTTTGTGTGTTTGTCTGTGTGCACGTGCGTGTGTGTGTGCATGCCTTATGATGTGTGAAAACGGGCAGAGACAGAGAAAGATGTGTGCTTGCTGATGATATAAGAGAAAACACAGTTAAAAGGTTTTTTGCCTCATTACTCTGAGCACCATCTGCTTTCCTCGTGCAAAACCCAGGAGACATCACCTGCCTCAAGACACACTGGAAAGCAATGTATATACACATAAAGAAGCTGCATTAACATACTGTGCAGAATTCACATGAATGAATGTAAACTCAAGATTCAAGATCTTGTATTTGCCACGTGCATAGTTATACAAGTACAACACGCAGTGAAATGTGTCCTGATACGCTCCTCGACTGGGCAAAAAGAGAGAGAAAACATTATATACAGTAAGTAAATATATACAAAGAGGACATTATGTGCAGTAACTGAGCCAGACAACTCTGGAAAAAATCTATTTCCATCTGTAAATCAACGTTTCGGATTATTGGCTCAAAATTTGGCATGTTAAATTTTTTAAATACTAAATCAAGCTTCTGAAAATAACATGAATTTTTGAGTTATAAAGTGGAAATGTATTTTTTTCAGTGGCAGAAGCATCCACACTGTTTTTAAATATTGAATCTTATTTTATTTTATTGTATAATTCTGATCTTTGAAATTAACCTTATGAGACTAAATCAGTCATGTCAAGGCACTTTACATGGTAAGGTTCAGACTTAACAAGATGATAGAAAGGATCCCCTGCGAGCAAGGTCCCATATCAGAGGAAGAGACCCCAGGTGGTTGGGGGTGAGCGGAAAGAGGTGGGAGAAAGCCCACAGGTGAAAACACAAAGTTAATGACATGCAGTAGAAGCACAGAACTGCATGGAGAGTGGAAAAGAGCCAAATGGAGAATGCTCAGTGCATCATGGGAAGTCCCCCAGCAGCCTGAGCCTATAACAACATAACAAATGGTTAAGAGTCACCTGATCCAGGCCTGCCTATAAGCTTTATCAAAAAGAAAAGCTTTTAAGTCTAATATTAAAGGTACAGATACCTCTAATGGAGCCAAGTGCTCTATTTGGGATAATATGATACTTTAAGGTCTTTAAGATATGATGGAGCTCAGGTCTTCGTATGTGAGGTGTGTGAGAAGGATTTTAAATTCAATTATGGATTTAACAGGGAGCCAATGAAGAAAAGCTAATCTCTTTCTAGTCCTTGTTAGAGCTCCAGCGGAAGCATTTTTGATAAGCCGGCAGTATTTCAGAGAGTAATCTGGTCATTTTGATGATAAAGTACAGGGAATTTTACTCTCTTTCTTCTCTTCAGGCTCTTTGAGACCACTCCTCTCGGCAGCATCCTAAACAGATTTTCCACTGACACCAACACAATCGATCAGCACATTCCCACCACCCTCGAGTGCCTCTCCCGCTCCACCTTACTATGCGTGTCCGCTTTGGGTGTCATCTCCTACGTCACACCCGTTTTCCTCATCGCCCTTCTGCCGCTGGCCGTCACCTGCTACTTTATTCAGAAATACTTCCGGATGGCTTCCAGGTGAGTCTGACGGGATAGATGGAGGGAAGTCACAGACACATTGCTATATAGCGAGATTTTTTTTTTTTGGTGGGACAAAATAAATATTCCTTTTCAGAATGAAATTCATTAGATTTATGATTTGGATCCAAAAATCTAATATCTGAATATGGTTCAGCTGATATTTCCCCGTTTGTTGTCTCTGCTATGTTCTGGTCAGGGACCTGCAGCAGTTGGAGGACAGCACACAACTCCCTTTACTCTCCCACTTCTCTGAGACAGTTGAAGGTCTCACCACTATACGAGCCCTCAGGTAACACATGCTTACATCCTTGGTGAAAATGGGAACATTTAAAAAGCCATAGCCGAGGTTAAAAATACAATATTTTTCAAAAGGGCTTCAGAACGCTGTAGGCTACTTGCGTGCAAACAGGGACACACAAAAGCTTCAGCATTTACGATTGGACTATAGTGGACTGTTGGTTAGGTAATTATGTACTGTAGAAGTGAAAATGCCAAAAGCTTATTTCAGGTATTTGGCTGAAATCAAACGCTCAGTGACAAAGGAGCCACAAGTGCAAACATTTGAAATTGTTTTCAGATTCTTGAGATCTTTGCACATTTGGAAAGGCAGCGTTTATTGAAAAATCGTTACATATGTGGCATTTTCCTGAACCTGAAAATGTCAAAAGAAATTTCAGCCTTAAATACCAAACAGGCAAAGCCATTCGTTTTATTTCTGTCACTAAATGTCATTATATTCCTAAAAGTTAAAGAGCAATGAGAAATAGCATACGGTGCTTTTCTTAGATATAGATGTAACGCAGTCCGGGATACAGTGAAATAATGAATGACTTAAACCCCTTCTGTTGGCAGGTATGAGCCCAGGTTCAGACAGAGGTTACTACAGTTCACCGATGCCAACAACATCGCCTCTCTCTTCCTCACAGCAGCCAACCGTTGGCTGGAGGTCCGCATGGTAATGATCCGTCTGCTGCGCCCTTCTTTAAAATTCACATCAGTTCTGCTTCACTGTTTGTCAGATATCTGCTTCACATTTATGCTGATGTTGCTGGGTAACTGCTCCCTCTGTTGGGGTCTCTGAAACACTGAATTTTTCATTCTCCTATTAGCTTGAAATGCTGTCTACATGTCATGTTTTATGTATTGACCGTGCTGCTCACAGTTCATTCGGCTCCTTGTGTTTCACAGCAGCAGAAACTCTTGAAATGTTGATGAATGCAAACAAGAACACGCCCCCACCGCCCCCACTGTCATGTCTGTTAACAATAAACCAATCTACAATAATGGATCTCTTTAAGCGTTATTTACCTTCTTCAGTTATTAAGTGAAGCGTTAACTTCTCGCTGTGATGTTGACTTTGTCTGTCTCTGCAGGAGTACATCGGAGCCTGTGTGGTGTTGGTGGCGGCGGTAGCCTCCATCACCAATTCGCTCTACAACCAGCTGTCCCCCGGGCTGGTGGGGCTCGGTCTGACATACGCACTCATGGTGAGAGTGTGTGTGTGTTTAACTGTTAAGGTATTTACAGGTTTAAGCTCAATGTTGCAAAAAGCTCCCGCAGCACTAGTAGTATAAAGAACACTTTCATTACTTGACCAATGTGTTTCATTTGTAGTTAATTTATTTTAAAAAAGGATGGAGAAAATTGTCTTTTGTAACAATTTCTTTCCTTTGTTTCTACTGATTCTTACATGTTTTAGTGCAGACAGATAAAAATAACTTTTACAGTCACAGTAAAAAGAAAATGTATCCTTTCTCAAGTTTGTACACATCAGTGAAAAGAAATCTGATCCTTACCAGGTTTTAAAATTGAGTACATACAACCTGAGATGAACAAAAACACATGACATACTGCACCATAATAATTAATCATTATGGTTAATCTTTTCTGTATGACTTCATCAGTCTCTCGCTTGGCTCCCTCTTCTTTACAATGTTGCTTCAGTTCCCCATTTATGCACGGCTCTCTTAAGTTGAGGCTGAGGCATGGACTTTGACTGGGTCACTGCAACACCTTGATTATTTTCTTTTTCAGACATTCTGTTGTAGATTTGCTGCTGTGCTTGGCATCACTGTCCTGTTGCGTGATCCAGTTTTGGTCAAGCTTTAGTTGTTAGACAGCTTGCCTTACATTTGACTCTTGAATACTTTGGTATAAAGAGGAGTTCTTGGTTGACTCAGTGACTGTGAGCTGCCAAGATCCAATCATCACCCCTCCACCACAGTGCTGACAGTTGCTATGAGGTGATGTGCTGTGTTTGATTTTGAACAAATGTGGTGCCGTGCATTATGGCCAAACAAATGGTGGCTGCAATTCAGCAGGTAGAGTTAATTGAAAGGTTGGTGGTTTGATCGCTGGCTGCTTCAGTCTGCATAGCAAATTGTCCTTGGACAAGATACTGAACCCCAAGTTGCCCTCTGTTGTGTTCAACACTTTTCTAACCGTACTGTCGAACTTTAACATTGAAATTGCTAACTGAGACCTTGGGGTGTATTTGCTCAGACTGGCCGTCTGGGAAGATTGGCAGTTGTCTTGAATGTTTTCCACATGTGAATAATCTTTTTCACTTCAGGCTTCAGATTGTTTGGAAATGGCCGTATAACACTTCCCAGAGTGACGGACAGCTTCTCTAAAATCATTGCTGATGCTTTTCCTGCTTGGCATTCTGTTAGCACACAGCTGAAAGCTCCAAACCACCAAACCGACCAAATCTCCTGCTTTTATAGAGGTGGTCACACTCACTGATGATCAGTTAATAAAGCACAGTTGATTAGCAGCACCTGGCTACTACTTACACTATTAATTCTTATTGAAGCAGTAAGAGTTACTTGATTTTTCCACACGCTGGATTTTTGTCAAATAAATAATGACATGATGTAATATGCTGTGCTTTGTTGTTCATGAGATTGCATTTACCTAATTTGAACACCTGGTAAAGCCCAGATGATTTTCATTTTGTCCTGTTATGTAAAATAACACTGTGACTTTAAGTGTGAAGGAAAAATGTGCCTAAATGCATCTTCTCACTGGAAATAAAATAAATAATTGGATTGTAGATATTTTATTAAAATACTTCCACACTATCTTATCCTTTCAACATTTACCAGGTCACTGGCAGCCCGTTTAACGTTAGGATGTGGTTTTACTTCATATTAAATGAGCACATTTTCAGAAATTAGAAGATACTACTTAAGAAAAATGTTTTATGCAGGGATTTTAGCCCTAAAGTACTGTTTAGTTTTTTCATGCCATTGAGATGAAAACACAATAAAGGTTGTGGATGCTAAAAGGTAGAAAAGGTTGATATTCATGTAAATTAGTTTCTTTTTTTGGTATATTTTTGCTGTAAAAATACAGCAATTTCAGGTAAATTGGGAACAAAATGTTTTTATTTCAAGTGTTTCTGTGTTTCTGAAAAAGCCTGTCTAGAAAATTCATCGTGACAGTCACGAAAAGCCGAGACACACTGAGGATATTCGAGTTGTATCTGGGTGAAAACAACAACAATGTCCACACCGAAAGGACTGCGTGTCTGTGTGGTGACATTTACTCAGCTCATCTCCTCCCTCCTCCCTTCTTGTATCAGGTGTCCAACTACATGAACTGGATGGTGCGTAACTTGGCAGACATGGAAGTACAGCTTGGCTCAGTCAAGAGGATTAACGGCCTGCTCAAAACTGAACCCGAGAATTACGAGGGACTGCTCAGTGAGTGCACTCTACCGCCTCAAATTAAGCTTTCTCTTACTGATTCAGCAGGCGCTCAGAGAAATCATGTCTAATGTCTTACCTGAAAAGTGTTTGTGATTTCTTCTTGAGTGAAGAAGCCTGAAATAAACTCTACATTCATCACTGTCAGTTCAAGAAGGGTATCATAATGTTCACAAGAAATGGATCTTTATCCCTCGCGCTTATTTAAAACTCAGCTAATGTCTTTTATATCCCCTAATAATCGATCATACATGCATGCGCTATGTAAAAGTGTGTGGTGTGCAGTATGCAATGCGTCTGTTTCTTATCCATAAAATGTGGGAAAATTTTACATTTTGGTGACAAATTGAAGGAGAATATATGCTGATAAGATGGATTCGCTCAGGTTTTTGCTTCTCAGATGGAAAAAAAGATCAAATTGAAAGTCGTGATGTTTTCTTGCGTGTCTCAGCTGTGTCTCAGGTTCCTGACGGCTGGCCCCGACAGGGAGAGATCAAGATACAGAATCTGAGCGTTCGTTATGACGCCACACTGAAGCCTGTGCTCAAAAATGTCAACGCACATATCAGCCCTGCTCAGAAGGTACAGGACAGAAACCTGTGTTTGAATGTGGAGGAGCAAAACAGATTAAATGAAAACTCTTTGGAGAAAAAACAAATATAGGTCATATAGTTGCATAACAGCTAAATGATGCAAATTTTGCATATTTCCATTTATTCTGCTGTTATTTCCCCTCAAACTTTTGTATTTCTGTTTTTTATGTTATTATTTTATTGTTGGTATTTGCACGTGTGCCCCATCAGATAAGGAAGCTGTCATTCAAACTGTGTTATGGACTGTTTTTTATCATTTTCAGACTCACAACAGAAATACATACTAAGATTTAAATAAACCAGAAAGCCAATTAACAGGAGAAATGATACAAGGTCAAATAAATAAATCACATTTAAAAATAAATGAAATAATGTCTGCATTTATTTTTAATGCCACTTTGGATGCATTTAATGAAATATTAATGTATTCACTCTGTACTTTATTTTTTATGATTTTTATTTTACCAATTTAAGTCTTCTACTTGTGAAAAGAGATAATACAGAAAATACATATTTTAGTTTACTGAGCACTGGTGAGCCTTTTAATGGACTTTGACATGTTCAGGGAGTACCCTGCTCTTGCTTTATCCTGCCTTAACAGCTAGGATAGACTAGCCACCCAGCTCCCACACCAATAAGCTTCTAAGAGACTGGATGGATAGATTAAAGGTGATAATTATGACTGTTTTTGCTTTTTTTTTCCAGGTGGGGATCTGTGGCAGGACCGGCAGCGGTAAATCCTCTTTCTCCTTGGCCTTCTTCCGCATGGTGGACATGTTTGAGGGTAAAATATCACTTCAGCTTCACACCAGCACAAAAAAAGTTAACAGGATAAAATATACATCTACTTTTGGCTGTTTGCTTATTCACAAGGGGTCGCCATAACACTTAGATCTGCACGTTTGATTTTTACACCAGATGCCCTTCCTGACATAATCCAAATGGGATTCGTGTCTCCGCAAGGGATAAAATAATAATTGAAATAGTAGAAAAAAAAGAGGAAAAGTGGTGAAATCGGTGTGTTTTTGTAAACTTCTGTCACACAGGAAGGATTGTGATTGATAACATCGACATCTCCAAGCTGCCTCTGCAAACTCTCAGATCTCGGCTGTCCATCATCCTCCAAGACCCTATCCTGTTCAGTGGCACCATCCGGTACAGTAGACTTCTCTGTCAAAAAGAAGACTAGTGAATCAGTGATTCTGATATGCATTTTAGTAAACAGGGGGGAAATGCAGAACAGTTCCAGTAAAATGAGCAGATGGTAGAGAGTCTTCAAAGACACAAAACAGGAGGTGAGCTAATTGTGGATAAGAGCAGTGTCCTCTGAAAACTCCAGTGAAGAGGTTTATTTTTAGACTCCAGCAGCACCGACCATAAAAGCAATGTCATCCCGGAGAAAAAACAAGCTGCACGATGGTCTCAGACTGTAGTTTTATCCAGTGATGTAAAAGTATATTTCAGTGTTTGTCCCTTTACATGTTTTATGTATGGACTAGGTTTAGTGATGACAGAAGGGTGTGTTGCTCGAGTTGACCAGCTTATACGCTTTAGTCCATTTACTGGAATATTCATTACACAGTCATCAGAGACACTGCTTCAAATAGATCATAATGAAATGGCCCCAGTGGCAGCTCGGAGGTGAGGATTATATTAAAGCTTAAATGTACAGACCACAAATAAAAATGACTTTTTTAAAATACTGATTTCAGACCCTCAAAATATAATATTTATTATGTCTTGTGAAATACAAACATGGATTTTTGGTGACATCGACTTGGGATATTAGGAAGGATATTTCTCACTGTTTTATGATGCTTTACAGATCATCCAAATATTTGTTATTCAAAAAAAAAGCCCTAATCATGAAGTAACTGAAAGTTGCAGCCCTAAATGTAGCTTGTTTTTGCGGGTTTGTAGGTTCAACCTGGACCCAGAGATGAAAGCAACTGATGAGATGCTGTGGGAAGCGCTGGAGATAGCTCAGCTGAAACCTGTTGTTAAATCACTTCCAGGAGGCTTGGGTGAGACATCTGTGTGTGTGTGTGTGTGTGTGTGTGTGTGTGTGTGTGTGTGTGTGTGTGTGTGTGTGTGTGTGTGTGTGTGTGTGTGTGTGTGTGTGTGTGTGTGTGTGTGTGAACTATATCACATTTGAAAACTGTTTATTTTAAAAGACACACAGAGTAAAGTGTGCTCACCCGGATCTGAACATTAAACAGAAAAATTAATTCTTTCTCAGAAGTTACATGCACTCTGTCAACGTCACATCTACCAGCTGCTCGAGTGTCCCCATACAAAGATCGAGCCGCTGTATCAGATGACATGAGCATTCATTTTTAACTCGCTGCAGTGGCTGTTTTATGTGCTGCTGCTCCGTCCTGCACAGTTTTCTGCTCGTGGTTTTGACACAGGACACCAGACAGTTGCCACCAGCAGGAAGACTCGCAGCCAGATCAAATATTATCTGAAAGTCAAGTCAGAAAATCCAACGTGCATAAATGATGAATGCTTGAAGCGATGATGTTGCACGGGGCCGTCTTTGCGTGGACATTAATATTGGCGCGTGAGCACTTCCAGTTTATCACTCGATTCCTTACGTCTCTGCCGTCCTCTGCAATTCATCACAACAACAAAAAAAGAAACGCTTCTCTTGTGGAATAAGCTTGCTGCTCATCTCACATGATCAATTTTAGTCTTGTGTGACACTGACGAATGTGTGTGTGTGTGTCAGGATGTGACAGGTTCAAGCTAAGCTGCTTGCAGCTTTAGTTTATGTCTGCTGGACCCAGATGTTCAGTAAGATATTGATCCCTGAGGCTGGAGCTGATGGCTAATTAAGTTCGTCCTTTGATTTGGTTTAAGCAACAATACAGTGTGCTATAGATGTATGCTGTGTGGTGAACCAACCTGAGTCCTTGTTACTGCCTTTATTATATGTTCATAATGGCAACTGTATAGTTTGAGGAATTAAAAAATAACCTTATTAATCATATTTAATGCAAAACACCAAACAATGCCTCTCAGTGTGACTTCACTGCATAATGCACCTCACCCCTCCCATTATTTCTAACCCTTTACATTCACCTTGCAACTAGTTTGATTCCTGTTGGAAGCCTCTGTTTGAAGAGTGACACGCATCCTACTGTTGAATAAACCGAGCGCCAGATCAAAGACATTGAGCTGCCATAAAGGATTGATCCAGTCATCAAATAGCTCCCATGTAGCGATATAAAATCTGATCTTAGACCTGTTACAGGTTTGCAGCCCACGCCACCCTCAGTCCTCTCGTTGTTTCTTCTTTCTGTATATTAACGTCAGACTTACATGACGTTACAACCAAAAAGAAAATCTCAACATTCAGTGAATTAATTCATTAATTAAGTACCTGATGGTAGATTTTTATTCTGTGTTAGGTTAAATCACTAGAGAGCTATTTGGTTCTTCAAGCATTTTTATGACTTAACCTTCATCATTTATAACACTGAGGAGAAAATGGGAAATCAATATCCTATTGATCTGCAATCCAAAACCTAAAGGCTAATTAACTTTACCCTCTTACTCTTTACACTCTTACTTAAGAAAATAACTGAACTACGTAGTTCCTCTGTAGTGTCATGTGTCGCAAAAAACAACAATAAAAAACGCTTCTAAATTCTGGAAATGATTGAAACATATTGAAGTGTATGTTTGTGTTTTCAGATGCCATAGTGACAGAAGGAGGAGAAAACTTCAGTCAGGGTCAGAGACAACTGTTCTGTCTGGCCAGAGCCTTCGTCAGGAAAAGCAGTATCCTTATCATGGACGAAGCCACGGCATCCATAGACATGGCAACGGTGAGTGTGTAATTAAACAAAGAGCATCTTTAAGGCAGAGAGTGGAGAGCAGGTGTGAAGAGAGAGGAAAGAAATGAGAAAATCAGAGAAAGGGGAGGTGAAGGACACGAGAAGTGCAGGGGTGACACAAAGTGCACGCGGTAATTTTCATCTGGGGGCATGGCAACAAAGAAAATGAAGGAAAAGCTGACAGACTGAATGATTTGTGAATAGATGTGCACTTCGTTCTTTTGTAGAGTAATATTAAAAGAGGTACAGAACGAGAAAAAAAAAACCTCAGCAGTTTTAGGAGTAAACCTTTAACTGATGCTTTTTGATGCAAGGAGAAAAAGTGTAGGAGAAAACATGCATGAAGCGCCAAGAGAAAATCTGAAATAGAAGGAAAATACTGAGCGCACCGAGAGCCTGAGGGGAATTTCAGGAAATGGTTGCTCTGTACTTAAAAGCCTCTCTTGTATGATTGGCCACAAAGAGCACCAGTTCCAGCTTACAATAAGGCAGCAGCACTGCCCTCAAGGAAACACAGTTGAGCCTGTAAGAAGGGACCAGACAATAAACAAGAGAGATGATGGTTTGAACAATAACGGTGAAAATCGATTTTTTTTTTTAAACAACATGAATGATGATGTTAACTATCGAAAGCACCTTTTGTTTTTACACAAACTCTGCATCCCAGTGAAAATAAAAGCATGTTTGCTTAAACTAACCTCCCTGCCTCCATCTCCACAGGAGAGCATCCTGCAGAAAGTGGTGATGACTGCTTTTGCTGATCGAACAGTAGTTATCATAGCAGTGAGTATATCCCCCTTGCCATTTACAGTAATGCATACAGCTTCGGCATTATCACAAGGACTGCTGACCTTTGCACTGCACTACTGACGCTTTAACCTTGAAAAGCTACAAATACGGTGCTAGTTATTGAAAGAGGAAATCACGGCATGTTTCTGGTCTTATTCTTTGTTATTGCAATTACATTATAGAGTAATAAAAGAGGTAAAAAAAAAAAAGTATGATAAAATGTGTGGTGCTCACTTTTGATATTTCTCATGAAATATTTAAGAAAAAAAGGCAAACAGCCAGAAACCTGATGAACTCTGGTATTTACAGTGGATGCAACCACACACTTAATTTACCAGCCAATATAAAGATGTGCATACAGCTTTTTCTATCGCAGCTTTGTTTCTAAACCGTCCGAGTGATCTAGCATTGGCTGGACTGCTCACTGCAGTAATTACTTTCTTCTGCTCTGTCGCGCAGCATCGCGTCCACACCATTCTCAATGCCGACCTGGTGATCGTGATGAAGCGGGGGATCATCCTTGAGTACGACAGACCCCAGGCTCTGCTGGACAAGGAGGACAGTGTCTTCGCCTCCTTTGTGCAAGCGGACAAGTAGCACAAGAAGAGGAAGATTGTGGAAGCATTAAAGGAAGACATTCAAAGTGCAATTGATCCCATGGAATATATTCCTTTTATTTTTTAACCATGTTGTATTATATTTGTACATAAGAATGTTAATGCTTTGTTAATAAAACATAAATTATCCTTAAAGTGTGTGTCCAGAGTTATTTGTGCAGTGAGATTGGGGTTTATGACTAAAAGTGTGTTTTGGGCATGTGTTAAACTTGCTGTTTGAAACTGATTAGTCATCACAGGATTGTAAGTTTAAATTGACCTGGAGCTAAGCAGACAAATAAATGCACACTGCCAGAAACAAAGCATGCTATAAACATTCTTCATGTGCTTCTGGTGGGATTGAGGCTGCACTTGATGGAGTGAACACTGACAATCTGACAATAGAAATTTATAAAGCTGGGATGGGCTCGGAGATGAAAAACAAAACAGACAAGATCTGGTTTCTGTGGTTGACCAGCCCACTGCCTGCTAGTGCCTAATGTTGTTTAAGTTACAAACACCCCGACCATTATATGATCGGATAATATGCTGCCTGTGGCATAGCAGCTACACGGCTGAACAGTTCTTAATGCGTCCTGGTCTCTCCTGCATTCTCATTGAAAATGAAAGGAAGGGCACCACTCTGGTGGTAATGGTGGTGGTGGTGGGAGGGAGGGACTGCCTCTCCACCTCACATCGTCTCCTTCTCACGTTACCAAGCTATAGCGAAGTAGCGAGATCAGCAAAGAGCCAAGTGCGCCTCATGAGCCTGCCTCCTCATCCAAATGTGATAAAACTCAGCTCAGAGGCCCATTACGCGGCGATAGAAGGAACATTTTACATCTCACTCGATTTCCTTCACGCACAGGGCCGCGGTGAGTGCGTACCAACGCAGCGGTAGATGGAGATCACAATTGGAACAAAGCGGTGTGGCACAACTACGCCTGGTCACTCTATTTTGTGAGTGACGGCGGCAGCTGCGGAGCTGTTAGAAGAATCTTCTCATGGGATTTGGCGGTTGTGAGGCGCCTGATCTGGAGGCAACGTGAGGAGCACACATACCTCCAGAAAACAGGGCACAACAAGGCTCTCCCTTCCTGCGCCCGACAGCTGCCGAAAAGCTGACACTGCACCGGTGAGTACCGGCTGGTAAGAGAAGTCACCAGGAGAGAGGAGAAAAATTCTTTTTTTCCCCCATCCAAGCACAAGCAGGCAGCACCTTCAAAGCGAAACGACTGTGGGTACGTAGCATGGGAGCGCTATGTTGTCCAGGAAAGGACTCATTCCTGAAGATTACTTGCTTACACGTTTGGCCGAGGATGTTCTGCAGCCCAAGTTCAAGGCGAAAGCGGGGAAGGCTCGGTTTGTCTCCAAGAACGGCACATGCAATGTGGCGCATACCAACATCCGAGAGCAGGGCCGATTCTTGCAGGATGTGTTTACCACGCTCGTGGATTTAAAATGGCTTCACACGCTCATCATTTTCACCATGTCGTTTCTGTGCAGCTGGCTCCTTTTTGGAATGATCTGGTGGCTCGTTGCGTTTGCGCACGGCGACTTGGACCAGAGCGGAGACGACTTTATCCCGTGCGTAACGGATATTCACTCCTTCTCCTCCGCGTTTCTGTTCTCTATAGAGGTCCAAGTGACCATAGGCTTCGGGGGCCGGATGATCACGGAGGAATGCGTCTCCGCTATCATCATTCTGATCGTGCAAAACATCGTCGGGTTGGTAATCAACGCCATCATGCTTGGCTGCATCTTCATGAAAACCGCTCAGGCCAACAGGCGCGCGGAGACGCTCATTTTCAGCAAATACGCTGTTATCTCCGTCCGAAACAACAAGCTCTGCTTTATGGTTCGCATTGGGGATCTGAGGAAAAGCATGATCATCAGCGCCACCGTGCGAATGCAGGTTGTCAAGAGAACCACCACGGAGGAGGGTGAGGTGGTGCCACTAGACCAAATCGACATACACATGGATAACCCAGTGGGTACCAATGGCATCTTCCTGGTATCTCCGCTCATCATCTGTCACATAATTGACAAGCACAGCCCCCTTTACGAGCTTTCCGCCTCTGATCTGTTACACCAAGACATAGAGGTGATCGTTGTGTTGGAGGGGGTGGTGGAGACCACCGGTATCACCACCCAGGCCAGGACGTCCTACGTGTCTGAGGAGATCCTGTGGGGACAGCGCTTTGTGCCTACAGTGTCCGAAGAGGACGGCATGTACGCAGTGGACTACTCCAAGTTTGGCAACACTGTGAAGGTCCCAACACCTTGCTGCAGCGCTAAGAAACTGGATGAGGCAGGTGGCATCGCTCGGTTTAAACTGACCGAGGGCGTCACCTTGCGGGCGTCAGTAAGAAGACGTCGGGGCTCCGCGGTGGCTCGAAGGTCCAGGCTGGAGACCATGAAAACTTAAGAGTGTGCAAATCATGTCTGCGAGCATTTTGTATGAGAGTTAACAGTCTAAGATTGGTGGTTATTGATTCAGATAATCATATTTATTTTATAACATATGGCAGAGATTACCTGTAATCAACAATCAGCATATATTCTCTCCAGCCGTATGCAGCCAGTGCGCACAACATGCTTTTATACTCAGGGTCAGCGTGAAA
The DNA here is from genome assembly GCF_036321145.2 of Pelmatolapia mariae. Lineage (NCBI taxonomy): Eukaryota > Metazoa > Chordata > Actinopteri > Cichliformes > Cichlidae > Pelmatolapia > Pelmatolapia mariae. Next base: position 59,966,271 of record NC_086233.1, on the reverse strand, counting down.
ATGAGATAGAATGCACTGATGATTAGAAGTGACTGCTGTATCAAGAGTGAATCAGCTTGTCTTTTATTTAAACAAAAAAGTGACTGCATGTGTCCTAAATAAATAAAAGAACGCTGCTAGAAATGGTGTTGTGAATGGAGCGTCACAAGACGGAAATGAGATTAGAACAATGAGGCACTCCCACAATTAAGCAAGGCGTTCTCAACATGCGGAAGAACTCATTAGTATATCCCCTGATTTTACACAGAATAAGTTACAGCACAGTAGGCTGTAGCATTAAAATAAATAAATAAATACAAATCTGCACTACAGTTTCTCATTACTCTAGTCGATGGCTACATAGCTGTCAGCTACTCTGACAAAGATTAAAATACAGTCAAAGATTAGGGCTGAAGAAGCAATCATACCCAAACCCAACTCTATAGGCTGGATCAAACAAATCTTACAGTTCCCACAGTACAGTCAAAAGAATCATTTACATTTTATGAGATCGCATTTTCCACTTGCAGAAAAAAGGAGAGATATAAAGTATAAAATATATTTATTACAGAAGCATCATGGATGAGATTGTGCTATACTCAAGTATGACCTCCCTCCAGTAAGCTCTTTTTAAGTTTCACATGCACCCTTCCACAAAGTCTCTCCAGATAAGGAACTAAAGGTTTTGGCATTTTCTCCCCAAACAGACAGGCAGCCAGACTGCCCTCGAGGTCTCCACAGAGGCCAAACAGAAGAAAACCGAGTTCTTCACTCTCCAAAAAAGACATCTTTTGCTTGCCTCCCATCTTCCATTCATTCTAACAAGCTTCTCGTCATACTAAAGAACCTTTGATCACCATTACAAAAGGGTCAGCACATGCTGAGTAGTATTTTAGGTTAGGAGCGAGGTGTAAACAAAAATTCCAGTGTGAAGTTGGCGGAGTTCCCATTAAAATGATCACATCAGGCTGCTTCTTCAATTTCCACAAAACACAAAAACAAACAAAAGACACAGAGACAGCTGGCATTTCTCTCTTTTATTAGATTATAATCCGCAGAGCTTAAAATATTAAATTGCTTTTAACTTAGTTAATAATTAAAATACATAAAAACAAGAGCCAGAACTGAGGAACCCTGCAAAAAAAGTTAAAATAAATAAAAAAGGAGAATTATAAATTTAATCCTCCTCCATACAGAGGCTATTTCTGACAGAACCCGCTTGTGATTCTTTGTACAGTAAAGTCCAAGCAGACTGTGCATTTTCTATACATGTGTAATGATACTGTCATCATTTCCAAAGTAATTTTTCCTCTGATATATATATGTAAAAAAGCAAATTTAAAGGGACTGGTAAAAATAAAATAGATTTTTATTTTGCACTGGAATTACTGGTTTAAACAGCAGAGCAGTGTCACACCATTGCCCTCACCTCTCACTCCGTCCCTCTCTCCCCCTCTCTGCGCCTGCAGACATTACCTCATGTCTTTGTCCTTCTGTGCTGCTGGAGTGAGTGGGTGGAGATGGTGTTGGTGGGTTGAGGGGCTGCTGCTGTGTGAGACACCAGCAAACAGCTCTGATTCACCTTATACAGGCACCAATCTGTCTCAAAGTCTCGATTCTCTGATAGGATTAAATATCTCTCATACAATCTTTATATTCTCTTCTCCGTCTCCCTGTTTCTGTGGCATCTTCCACATCTTTGCTGCCCTCTAAAGGTAAGCTCTGGGATATTTTTGTTAAGGGGTTCCCCTGGTGATTATTTGACTATATTGTAGTTAAACACAATCGACATCTGTCTGAGCAGTCTGGTGAACAAGGGATAGAGAATGAAAATGAGTAGAGTCTCTCTGGCAGCAGTGACGTATTCTCTCAGGTCCTGAGTAGGAAGCGCTTTAATCATCCCCCACATAAACAACCCAAAACAGTGATTGGCTAGTATCGCCCCTGTCAGGCAGTAACATGGCTCCCTACTGGCCAGGGTAGTGGCCGTGCACCTGTCGGCCGCCTCCCACTGCCGAAGGGGGGAAGGACAAGCCCACAAATCAGCAGAGATGCCTCTTCTCCACACATCAACAACACTGTACAATAGTAGGTCGAAGCAAAGCAGAGCCCCCCTTCCTGTACTGTATGTTAGGCAGAGGATAGAGGGAGGTGAAGTGCTGACAAACACACTGCACCTCCCTCTCAAACCAAAAATAAAAAGTCAACAAAAAATAAAAGAAAATAAAAACCAAAAAAATAAAACACATACTTGTTCCTAGTTTAAATTGCAGAGAAGGTGGGAGGAATTTGTCCCTTGGAGGAACGCTCACGCCAATTCCTGCTGGCGTGACAAACCCCTCCCCGCCACCCCAACCCTCCCACTTGAAAAAAATCCCTCCTCCCCCCCTTTCCTTCCGGCTGGTTGGTTGGAGTTGTAGCGAAATATAAGGGTAGTGGAAGGTCTCTTAAGTCCTGCTTGCACCAGGGCCTGGCTGTCTGTCCTTCTCCATCTGATCTTCTAACACCCCCGCGGCTGCCGTTTCACCACCGCCCCCCCGCTCATCTCTCCGTCACGTGGTTTTGTGAAGAAGGGGAGGGTGCTGTGGCAGAGGGGGCCGGGGTTAGTGCTGGCAGCGGGGCAGGGGTGCAGAGGATTTCGGACAGGTCGTCCATGATACAGGTCTCCTTGGGGTCGACCAGGTTGAATTCCCTTACGAAAACGATGAAATGTGCATACAGAGTGTTCAAGTGGCCCTGCAGTTCCAGAGCCACCGTCTCTTTAAAGTGCGCCCAGTAGAGGTGAGCCAGCACGTGGAACAGGTACCGGCAGATCTTCTTTACCAAGGACTCAAAGGAGTTGGGGAACTCTTTGCCTGAAGCGAGAAAAAGACAAAAACAATAATAACTAAATGACTGAGCTTTTGGCAGTATTATGAACTGGCTCGTGTTGCCAGTCCCTGAATAAAATATTATAACTTGGTGTGAATGCAAAACTAAAGATGCAGCACTGCTGCAGGTTTGCATTAAAAGTGAGTTATTTAAAAAGTGCTGATAATATTCATTGCTTAGATAATAGACTCACAAAGCCTTTTGATTGCAATCTACAATTTCTTCCTGCCCTTACTCACTGGACTGCTGCTGATTTATGGTACCCTACACTTCCACATCTGCACCAGCAGGGGGAAGTAAAGTGCTTTAACACTTCAGAGCTGCTCTGGCCCGCACTCACCATATTTTGTAGGAAAGATTTCCTCATCTGTGACCAGTTTCTGACAAAGACTCATTACAAAGTCTACATATTGTGGAGCAGTGCACTTCGTCTTCTTCCCCTTCTCGTCATACCAGTAGTATATTCTAGAAAGAGAGTAACACAGAGGAAATGTCACAAACCCTGTTATTACAACAACATTAAGACATATGAATGGAGAACAGGATGTGATTACACAGCAGTGATCAGAGCTTTAATAATCATAATGAATGCTGCTGAAAGAATGTGTGGCTCATGTAGCAGCAGCAGCATTAGCTCAGACAAAAGTATTTGCTAGAACAGAAACAAACAAGCAGGAAGATAAAATAACACAAGTGACAATTGGCTCATGAAACATCATTTGCTTGGTTTCCTCATCGAGGAAAAACCCAGCCCTCTAATCAGAGTATCACTGTATGACTGAAAGTGATACGTCAATCTTATGTACAAACTAGATATTATGTTTGCATTTTTTGGCTACAGCGGATCCCGTGACTCTGAGTTTTAATTTCCTGATCGGGCCACATTGCCTCTTGCTGACACTGATCCCCCGTCAGTCCTGCTGCTGGGCAAACATTTCCGCGGGGGCTGACCCAGATAACTGAATTGTAAGCAGCTGGCTTGGAAACATGGTTAACAAAAGGTCAAACGGGAGGTCAGCAGGCACCTTAGAGATAGATGAATGAGCCACAGGCGGCTTTTCGCGGGCTGTCAGGAGACGAGATGTTGAGACAGAAAAGGCAAAATAACCACAGGGACCAGAGATGATCTCTGAGCTGGAAAGGCCAGTGAATAAGCAGATAAAATGTGAGTGCAGGTGTAGCGGTCTGCAGTGCGGCTGTGGGAGGCAGCAGGGCAGACATAACAAAACCTGAGGAATGTAAAGTGTCCACATAGCTGATCCTCCAGGAGGCCAACTACTGACCACAACAGCAAGACATGACACTTACAATACACTAACAGACAGACAGTCTAATACTGTGTGCATGTGGGAGACTGGCTAAACTACAAATATACCTGTGCTGCTAAATACACAGAGACGAGCAGACATGGTACAGATAACACAGTGACTTAGTCAGACTTCATGAACGGGGCACAGACAGCTTTTCAAATTTAATATGCTTTTGCTTAACCTTTAGTTTGTCTCTTTTATAGTGTCCTCGGTTTTTTGTTGAATTGTTAGAGGATATAGTTAAGAAGAAAAAGAATTTATAAAAAAAAAAATCAAAACACTAAAATTGTTCGAGTGTGTACAACGAGCGCCTCTAGAGATGTAAGAAGAAATAAAGATCTGATCACAAAACAAGATCAAATTAAGTAAATCTAATTCAGGATACTTTATAAAACATTACTTTATGCCTTTTTCAGCTTTCTGTCTACTGCAAGTTTTGGTTCAATTGTATCTCTTAATTTCCTTCCTTCCTTTTTTTTGTTTTTAAATACTGACTTACACAAAAACTGACTGTGCAGTGAATGTTTAGCTTCGAACTAAGTGACTGGATAATGCTTTTTTTATTCTTTCCTAATGACGTACGTTTTTATAACAATGCTGAAGAAGTGGGTGTATTTTCAGAAACAGAATCTAAACTGGAAACATCTATAAGAACTCAATGTATAGTGAACACAGTGAGCACTTCTATCCACCCACCTACACAAAATGGGTCTAAATAGTTACCAAATGGTTCTGTTGCCCTCAGAGCTCATGGAAACATTTTCTTCCAAAAATAGTGCTCAGCTCTGCCCTTGGGCAGGGGCACTGACGCTGCTGCTGTGACTGGGCCTCAGTTAGTTTTAACCACAGAGGGCGGCGCGATGCCAGGTCCTGCATAGGCAGGAAAAGGCGGGGTGCTGGGCACCAGGCAGCGAAGAAAGGTACAATCCTAAATGCTGGGCTTACATTTGGAGTTCAGAGGAGTCATTAAACAAACCATTTTCATTTTCACTTCAACTCTGCGTCTTTAATATTCAAGACATTAACTCACAAACAAAAACCTGTTAATCTGCTCCAACGCCTCCTCCGGTCACATATCCCAGGTGAAGCATGTTTGTCTTATTTGTCAGGGTGTGGGTTAGAAGCAGTAGCTTAAGGTGACAACAGCGGAAAACTCCATTGTCTGACAGCTGAACTCGTGATTACTGTCAAACACCAGGTTGTTTGTCTATCTCTCAGAATTCGGCTTGAATGATTGCATTACTTACAATGTGTTAAGAGGTGTTTAGTGATTTTTGCGGTTTTTCAAAGTGTGGCTAATCTAGTTTTTCGAGCCTTCAGCAGACACAGGGGAAAAGAAGGCCTCTTTTTAAGAGTCAAGGCCTCATAAAAAGACCGCACCACACCTCAACAGGGGACACAAGTTCAATAAATACTTAAGAGTTAGTCATAATCCCCTTGTGTTAACATGAGATGGATACACTTCTATGCCAGGGTTATCCTAAACAAACTAATGTAAAGATATGCCTAATTTACTGCACATAGTAGTGATAAACCAGTTTAGTACAAAAGGTATGGGTCTAAAAACGTGACAAGTTTCAAAAAATATCCTGTGGGATGACTTCAGAGCGATACACATTTCAGCCCCTGGACTGGAACCGATTGCTAACAAATGGCAAGAGATTAAAGGAAGACATCCTGGTGACACTTTGATCAGAGAATCAAGGAAATGTGTGTGTGATGTGAGTGTAATGATATTAGCAGGGTTCAGACAGCAGCAAAAAAAATCACAGGCTGGACTGCAAGGCATTGAAGCTGAACCTGGCCCAGGGTACAGTTATTAGCATGTGGACTCTACATTTGCCAGACTATATCAGGTTTTCGTCTGTGCAAGCTAGTGATAATAATGAAAAGAGGAAAACTGGTGATAAAAAAGGGCATGCCTTGGGTGCAACATCTAAGCACATCAAAGCACAGCAGCCCTAACCTTCTGTTTGTGAGGGGCAGCCAATCAGAAAAAAGTTGACTGAATGGGTGAGTGGCCTTAAAGGCCCCCTTCCCAGACCTGAGAACCTGGAGGAAGGACTAGTGTAAAATAAGGATCATTTTTGAACTGCCAATCATGTTAATAAATTCAAAAAACATAACATGAAGCTTCAGATGAGCTGAACAGATCTCCTTGAAAGCTTTGAAATATGCACATTTCTATACTGTGTGGGTAGTTAGAAGACCGAGCACCTCATCGGGGTTGTGAGTTCGCCCTTGCTGACCAGAGAAGCGTTGCTTAATGAATTATCCAATAGGACACCAGATTTCTGATGAATAAACCAATAAGGGCTCTCCAGGTGAGTGATGAATAAACCAGAAGTGTGGGCGATAACTTACGTGTTGCAGGCCGTCATGGCTTGACAGATCTCCCCAGTGCAGAACTCTGAGATAGTGCTGTACTGAAGATTGATAAGATTGAAGAATGTTGTTGCTGTGGGAAAGAGATGAGAGAGCACAAGACTGTTGGTCATCCACAACACAGGAATTATAACAACACTAATGCACAGGCAAATATTGGTATGCCAGTGGGTGAATGACCGTAAGAAGATATGTTATTGTCACGTTCTTCTTTGGCTCGTGAGGACACACCTAAAATTGTATACGCAATGCTTAGTGGGCAGTCAGAGTCACATGCGCACACACTAATTCCAATTACCACATCCTTCAAAAGATGGTTTTGTTTCTGATGCACACAAAGAAAGGGAGGAGGCGTTGACAAGCATTCACCTAAAACAGACAGGTATTTTTGCTGCAAGGTAAAACTCCTGCTCAGCCATATATGCTTGCACAACAGTGTAACAAAGCAAAGCTGGGGTCTATACGGGCTCAAGAAAACTATTCAACTGTCAACATGCTTGCAGTCCTAGTTGTAGGAAAACCCGTCCGTCTTACTTGTTATCTTACTTGTAGTGTGAGATTCCTTAAGTAATATGTCTTCTGTGACTGTTTTTTTAAAGCTTTGAACTAGAAGAGGGACTCCCAATGTAATCATCTCCAACAACAGGAGGCATAAATACGCTAAATAAGGAAAAAATGTCAACCAATTTTTACAAAGGAAATAAGTAATAGAGTATTATATGATTTTCATTTAGATCCCTTGCTATTCCCATTAGGATTAAACTACCATCCCACTAGTTCCCACATATTTTTTTCCCTGCGCAACATAGAAGCCTGAAGTTGGAAAATATTTAGTAAAAATGACATCATTATTTATTTGGTTACAAGAAAAAAAAAATCTAAACATTGCTCCACCCAACTGAGTTTCCTGGAAGCTAAACCTCAGTCACTGATGGATACAATTTGATATATGCAAGCTTGTATAACTTAATTTTCATGGTGAAAAACTTATCGGCATGTGAAATCACATCCCGTCTGTTGTTATGCAACAGTGTTTTATTAGCTAAAATAAAAAGGAAAGAAGAATTCCCCCCATCCCCCTGCACGCACCGTAGTGGTTTGGATATGTAACCAAAGCAAAGTCAAAAAGAAAGTCTGAGACTGATCCAGCTGCCGGGTCATAGAAAGCTGACTAAACTCCAGAAGTGACGCTCATAATGGCAAATATACATTTCGGTAAAGGCTGACACGCCGCACTGAGAGTGGCTGTAAATGGTGGCGTGTAGTGTTGCACCGGGAACAGTCTCTAAACTGTGCCAGGCCTGGATCATGTTAAAGGCTTAGCTCCCTTGTCCTACTTGTTATATCAAGGTGAGTGACAAGCGCATATAGATGTGGAAAGCAATTCCAAGCCCCCGAGAAAACATTACAAGTGGGTGTAAACACCAAGCTTGATCAATGAGTACGGACCTCACTAAATGTCTTTTAAATGCTGAGCATCTACAAGTGTCCAACTCTATTGTTCAAATTTGTCACGACTACAACAGTCAAAGGCACTCACTGTTGCTGGCTAGCCATTCGTTGAGATCTATCTCTCTGGGCAGCACCACCAGTTCCTTAAGGTCGAAGTCCACCACGCGGACTTTCGTGAACTCTGGTTCCAAGTACTGTTTCTTCTCTTCTGCTGGCGGCTTCTTTCCATTTGGCTTCGTTTTGGACTTCCTGGAATATAGAAGACAAGAGGGCAGATTAATAAAATGATAAGGGTGCCGATAAGGCAAATACAAGATAAAGTGAAGCAGGAGAAGAAATTTACAAGTGCCTGAGATTTATGCCAGCTGTAAAACTACAGTTTAGTTTGAGTCTGTAAAAAATGAAAGTTGTTCAGGCTGCTGAAAAAAAACACATATATTCTACAAGCAGCCTTTCAAGATGAGCTGGTCAAATGATAAGCCAACAGTAAATATAGAAACAAAACAGCCCAAGTTAGTACTTCAGTAAAATTCCACTGATAAACAGGGAAGTCAGCATAAAATAACTGGTATGCATCCAATGCATAACAGATTGCAAAAATATCAGTTACGAAACACAAACGTTCTGTGACTTTTCCATCGTTTGATTAACAGCAGCCTAAAGAGACCAAACAAAAGAGCCCTTTGTTACTGTACCTATCCTCCAACTCTGGCTCAATACCGAATGTTTGTAGAATAGCTTCTATAAAGGCAGCCATCTCCAGCGCCTTGTACTTCCACTGTTAGTTTTAGCGCTGCAGTGTGATATTGCACTCTGCCAGAGTTCCCAGGGCTGAGCCCTTTCTTCCCTCAGCTCCTGCTCAGTGAAGGCACTGCCTTCCTGGGTTAAAGGTTGAAAATCTTAACAAGCAGCAGACTTTGCGCAATCAACTGTCCACCCATCTTCCTTTTTCACAATTTTAAAAGTTAGGACTAATAATAACCAGCTTAATCTGGTATTCCATTCAAGCCTTTCCACACCCTGTAAAGACTATTATTCTTCTCGAATTATACATACGTCTTTATTTCCCTCCTACTTGCCAGTGCTACGCTGTTTTGGTTTGCTGAAGGACAAAGCAGGTTCAGTTTGCTCCTTAAATTTATTGTGCTACTGCTGACCTTTATTTCCAGCCTTTTTGAACTTATTGCAAATTCCCCTCATCCTCTTTTCTCCACAACCTCCAAACACAATGATCCATCAATGTGTTCTCGGCTCTTGCCTTCTCTCCTTTACTTCCTGTTCACAGCTCACCCCACTGGAGTTTACAGGAGGAAAGTTAATTGGCTTGTTTTTCTGCATGAAAAAGGGTATTAAATTCACGGAGGAAGAGCATAGAAGGGCAAAAGAGAGCAGGCAGAAGTAGAAAGGAATGGAGCAAGGAGGGAAGATCAACACAGGCCCAGCTGATATCCATGGGAACTAATAAACACTTTCAAAACACGACTGGACTGTAAAGCACGAGGCCTCTTGGCCAGAGCTCCGTGTTCAAAAGCCTTTCACTGTTTAATTCCGTTCTCCAGGAAGCATCGCCCAGCTTTCCACCTCAGCAAACAAGGAAAGGCATGTCAACATAATACAGACAGATACAGAGCCCTGGAGCTTTTTACTTTGTAAATGTTTAAGACACCCCCGCCCCGTTTCCTTACATGTTCACTGTCTCCTAATTTATCTGTCAGACAAATGCTTAGCTGTAAACTGTCTTCTGGATGCGTCTGAAAACACTGAAAGACTCACACTTGCATAGTCACACTTGCAGACACACACCAAAGGTTGCAAAGGTGCTAAAGGTTCTTGTTTGTTGGGAAATTATTCGGATGTTTCAGTCAGGCAGTACCTGAGCTTGTTTTGGCATCATTTATAAAAAACAAAGTAAAACCACAAGGACACTGGAGATTACACACTGATGGTTAATTATTAATGACAGGCTACTTTCTCCAGTTGCTCCACTCATCCGTCTTAAGGCATCCCTTTCTGTCCTTTCCTCCCATCCTTCTCTCCTCACAGCACCATTTACACTGTACTTTGAATCTACGACGTAGGTACAGTGCAACTGTAAACTGCAACTATCTAGACTTACTCTTAATTGTCCTGCCCAACCAGCTTTCAATTTACCCCACACTATGAACTGTATCGAATCACATTTTAATTGCCAATCCTTTTTTCACATTTAAAGTTCCTTCAAGTGCTTGTATTTTTTCATATCTCCTTATCGCCATCTGCTTCCTTCCTCTAGCCAAAACAAACAGAAAATACCCCTCCTTCCCTCTCATGAGGGCACAGACAGATTCATGTGGTCTGTGTGGTTTTGCGCTGTAAGCTACATGTTCTATCACGTGAAAAAGCTTTTCCCGACGAAAGAGCTTCATCTTTGGATACCATAAGCTCTCACAACTTTTCAAAGGTTTTGCTAAGCCTTTCAGAACAACTGGTCAGGTCCTGTGAAAGGATCCTTTTGAAAACATTGTTTCACTGAGCCATTTCCTGCCTTTCTTTTTGTAATTTCATAATTTTCCCACACAATTGCCTCCTCCAGTTCTTACGAATATTTGAGGATAAGGGGAGGCGATGGTCTGCAGCCATTAGTTTATTTTAGGATAAAGAAAACTTCCTCTTTGCCAGCACTCCTCCCTTCACACAACTTTCTGATTGGCAATGTTCTCCAAGGCATGTTTTTGCCATAAAAGGCATCAGATGCCTCTTTCTCCTCGCCAGATCAGGGGCAGATCAGGGCAATCCAGAAGTCAGGAGTGTGGAGGAGAAAAAGAACGTGTGCCTGGCACCAGCAGAAGCAGGTCTACGATAAGGCGTCATAATCGAGAGATACATTTAAACCTGATTTATATATGAGTGGATGGCGAGAAGCAGGAAGAAACACCTGCTGGTGTTTATCTGCAATGAAAACAAAAAGGAAATAGGGCTGTTATACAGGTTAGGCAAAGTTCAGTGCTGCAGAGCTGTGGAGTAACTGACCCGACAGCTGTTCAACTCCATCCGTTATCCACTCTCACCCTTTCACTTTTCCCAGCAATGCCACCTCCCCCACCATCAAGCCATCTTCTCTCACTACCTTTCCTCTTGTACAAGACCAAAAGTACAGAGCAAATGCACTGTGTGTGTGTGTGTGTCGCGCAGACACACACATACACACCCCTAGCAGTAGCCCCATTTTCCTTTTCACAGACAACCCAGCTGGTGACAACAGCTGTGTTGTAAGCCTGATCCCACCAAAGAAAAACTAGAAGAAGCAAGTTCTATCTGGTCTGAAAGACTGTTTGTGTAGACATGTGAGCATCAAGCAAGCCAAACATGCATATACATGACGTGCAAATGTTAACTGCTGATTATTTTCTGACTGTGGGCCAAATAAATCCTGAATACGCTTGGTTCTTACAAAAGGCTCATCTAACAGAAAAGGAGGAACCTCTTGCAGGTGCGCCAAAAGCAAGTCCATCTCATTACCAGAATCTGGTTCCAATTAATCATGCCATTGGATGGGGCTACATTACCGCACTATCTTGGAGAATTAACTACAGAAGTTTCTCTAACACCATAAATTGGCGACTAAACCGCTTCAGGAGTATTCAGAACATGCCGACTTCTTCTTTCCATAGTTAATCATCTCCATATCACCAAATCATTAAATCACCCCATATCGCCAAATCACTGACATTAATGCTTTAAAAAGAAAAATAAACAGCATTTTCAGTTTTTACTGGTTCTTTCTGTGAGCTGAACACAAACAAAGAAAACCTGTTCAACAAAACCCATGTTCCTCTTGAGCCTCTGGCTCCCGGCAAGCAAGATATTACACAACTGTTGCTTGAATTGGCTTTTTGGATATCAGGGGTATCAAACGAATGGCATATGGACGCATTTAATGCAATCTGGTCGGGTGACGCTGACAATTTTTTTTTACCATTTTCTTTAAGACAGCTGCTTTCTATATGAAGAGCTTTGATTTGACTGATGAAAAAAATCAAATGCACTGGCACATTAAACAAAATATAAAGTAAAAAGTAAAACAAAAAAACAACAACATTCAAAAAAACAAATCAGCACTGGCATCCACTGGAGGTCATACAGGAGGAAATAAAGCCTTACTATGTGCCCAGACCTTAAACACATGTGACAGTTTAAGGATCAAATCATATATTGAAGTTCATCTCTAATTTATTTCTCATTTCTAAGCCCATTATTATACTGGTCAAGTTTTTTAAAAAGAGGTGTGATAAAACTCGGAATAATACTGAAATTTAATGATAAGACCAGAACAGAGTGAATGAACTCTGCTATTTTGTTAAATAAGCAGCTTTCTCCAAGTCTGCTGATCTATTTCAGGACTTAAATTAAATAGACCCAATGGCACCCTGCCCTGAAAAACCACAAAGAGGGAAAAAAGCAAGCAGTCTGAGCGCACCAAAGCTCCACCACAGCAGCCATTACAGAGCTTACAAAAGAGACTGACTTAAGGATCGACTAAACCTGAGGTTCATCCTTGTTAAGTCAGTACTGCCTTATTCAGAGTTAAGTATAGTTTTAATATTTTGCCAATTTTAGTTTTTGGACAAGAAAACAAAAACTACAACAGTGCAGCTGTCACCACTTAATCAACAGCTTTACTGGGGGTGAAAGCAGCCTCGCAAATGAGTAAATGAGGACTGTAGCCAGGGTGCAGACCTAAACATATGTAAATGTACACACACACACACACTCTATCTACTAGCCCTGTTCTAGCAACTTCTCCTTGTTATCCTATCAAACATCCCATTTACTGGCTCTCAGTCTACCACAATATGCAAGAAACCCCTGTGAGCACCACATTCGAGCCTCATCATCATAACAACACATGCGTAACAGGAATAGGGTTTGGGACTTAACCACCTGGGAGTGAAATCTTGAATTGATTTAACACAATAGGAAGCAACATACTGAAATAAAGAACAATTTCTCGACACCAATCATCACCAACTCAAGATTTCTGGAACCATTCCCCCCCGTGGCAAATACATTAAGGCTGTAGTTTCTCGGTGATCAGCACATTTCTTGAGCACGGGGGTTGAGTTCGCAAGAAAGACGGAGCAGAAAAACTTGTTCCTACTCACCGCAGATCTTGCAAAAGACAACATACTGTACAACAACACTTTCTGATGCTGCTCTTAATATCCAGCCTAGCATATGTTAAGCGAACCTACAATAGTGGAGAGCCCCCTCACTATCCCTCTCCACATCTTCACAAAACACCACAGGATGTGAGGCATGTGCCCTTTGGGCTGCTGCTTGAAGAGAAGCACACCTGGCCGAAGACTTGAAAAGTAACAGGAACCTTCATCACAGCATTAACATGACTGTCTGTCCCCTGGAGGAACACAGTCATAATGACTGTGGGTCTCTGACACAAACATGGTAGATACACATTTATTCTCTATAACTGGGGTAGCTCTATCACGTTGTATGTCATACAAACACACTGTTAACCCATATATTGGGGTCAGGCATTCCTCAGGTATTAAGTCTGCGCCTTCATATTATGACCTGTAGATAGCAGTAAAATTCTTTTTTATAAATTAAAAGGCTAATTACACATAACCTTGGCAAATATTTGACATTTTATTCATTTTTACTTTAAGGGAAAAAAGGGGGTAATTATTTTCTGTGACTAACACAATTAAGTATGTTAAAATACTACAGGCGTCTTTAATAATTTATTAGACTGGATGAGAAGACAGTGTCACATTTCTCCTGCTCTTGTTGAGTCTTGCTAAGAGCTGCAGCGAAAGGAATTATTAGTTTTCAGGTGATCCTGATAATTTGCACTGACCCCAGAATCACAGGAGCCTAATACTTGTGTAATTACTGCAGACAAGAGGCAGCAAGTTTATCTTGATTTAACCACAGGCTAGAGGCTTTCTAGCTTTAGATACAAAAACAACAAATTAAAAAAAACAAAAACAAACCATATTTAACTGTTAGCGCTGCTGTAATCAGAAGGCGGTGAAATATGACGTCGGAGAAAACAACAGGCAAAGTCGACGCGGGTTTTTGCGTCTTCGATAAAAGCAGCGTTACGACACTAAAACAACCCACTGCTTCGGCTTCGTTAAAAGCAACAGCGCAGGGGAGACACTCAAGTGAATAGCAGATACAACACTTTTAAGTTAAAATATAAGTTTTACCTTAGTACTTTTCCAACTGCCTGGAGCACCATTTTGCAACTTAGTCCGGTTTTAGAGTTTTTCTGGGGGTGCATGACCTTCTTATCTCCAGAAAAGGAGTAAGAGTCTCTGACCATAACTTAAAACATGAAGAGAGATGTCAGAGTCTCTCCTTAATACTGTTAAGCTGTAGTCTGCCTGTAAAAACACTACGTTGGGACTTATGAGAAGCTGTGACTCACTGTAGGGTAGAGAAAAAAACTTTGTGAGCACACTTTACAGAAAGGCGCTCCTCCTCTATTGCTCTCGTCCAATCACAGAGGGGAAGAAACGTGCAAAAGGGGTGGGGTGTGGTGACGTCAGTGTCTGCCCATGTGGACGTGGTTCAGCCTTTCCCCAGAATTGCAGTTACAATGTAGCAACAGGTGGTCCGCAGGTAAACGACAATAAACACAATAAAAAGGTGTTGCTAGACTTTATATACCTGCTGTAATACAACGGATTTACACAAGCATGACCGTTTCTGGGTTTACAACAGTGATACTGCATATGTATGCTTAAAGTTGTTAACTTTCACAAAATAAGTTGGTGCAAATGTAACTAAAACCAATATATGCATTTTAAATAATGCTCAAACTCATCTGCCGACATTGAAAATTGTGGATGAAAAGCCTTGCAAGTGTAGGTAAAAATCGTTTATTTCTATGTGTTAAAATAACCATTAAAACCTTCGTTCGCTTTAATTGACTTGCATGCTGAGCAACATTCCTCCTGTTCATTCTGAACTTCAACTGAGTCAATTTATGATAGGCTGGCAGCAGTCAGGCAAGTTCAGACATGCTGTAAAAGCTGAAGAACCAGTGAGCCAATCAAACAAAGCCTGCTTAAAAGCCAAAGGAGATCTGTAAAAAACATCTGGAGCTTTCTTTGCATTTCTTATTTGAGATTTTTTTAAAGCACAAGTATGATATAAATTTGAATTAAATTATCAGTAAAGAGCTGAAGCGACAAGACTTAAGTATAAAATATGCTAGTGTAAATGAACACAGACAAGTGGAAGGTGTTCCATTCATGAGAAGATTACAACTAGTGTTACTAAGCTATCATTCCCTCGCTGTTCTTCCCTCTAATTACTGCCTTACAACAGATGAGCCCTCTTATTCTCTCTCTGCGCGTTTTACCGCCTCACTCCTTTACTGTCTGTTTTTGCTCCGTCTCCTCAGACAAAACTTAGTGTGCCCGGCTATAGTATAGATTCATGCATGGACACAAATCTATGGGATTCTGTAGCGCTATGTGCATGCCTTGAGTCGGGGAATGCAGTTTTAAGAGCAAGATGAATGAGACTGTCAGATTGTGTAAGGAATATGTAGTACTTGTTTATGGTTAACCCTTATATGATTAAAAAAAATAAATAAAAAAATAAAAAAAATAGAAAGAAATTTTAAGAGACAGCGAGTAGGATAGCACCTTTCTGCACCCACATCCTGCATACCACATTATGGGTGCACACTGAGTCTGAGTCTGGCCCCGATACCAGCTGTGAGGAGTCTGGGGAAGAGGGGAGAGAGACAGCGAGACAGAGACCAGAACAGGGCACAGACTCTGTTCTTAAGATGCTAATTATAGTATCAGCATGCCTCACCATAAAGACTACAGAAACCGTTTAAAAAAATAAAGGGGGGGGGGGCATGGGTGTCTGGCTTAGTGTGTGTAAGCAGGAACAAATAAGTGAGCAACTTAACCAGTCACTGTGTAAGCAAGAGGTAAGAAGGGGATATATAATCAGACGTGGGGGTAGTTTGTGTTGGGGCTGTGGTCGGTATGTTATATATAGCTCATTAGGGCGATCGTGGCTAATGATCGCCCGATTACAGTTCGTCTTGTAATCGGAAGGTTGCCGGTTCGAGCCCCGGCTCGGACAGTCTCGGTCGTTGTGTCCTTGGGCAAGACACTTCACCTACCGCCTACTGGTGATGGCCAGAGGGGCCGATGGCACGATATGGCAGCCTCGCTTCTGTCAGTCTGCCCCAGGGCAGCTGTGGCTACAACTGTAGCTTGCCTCCACCAGTGTGTGAATGTGAGAGTGAATGAATAGTGGAATTGTAAAGCGCTTTGAGGGTCTCGAAAAGCGCTATATAAATGCAATCCATTATTATCAAAAGTCTACAGGTCTCAGGAACATTAAAAAAAAAAAAAAAAAAAAGTTCTAAATATTGCAAAAATGTACAGCAAATTTGCATCAAATTCTTGGTCATTTTCTGCTTGTGTTTACTGTCATTTTGGGAAGTTCTTCAAACTGCTAATAGTTTAATTCTCTTCATTCCCTTTTTGGTGTCATTTTAATGATGAAAAATAAAATAAAATAAATTTTATAATAACGTATTACAGGATATCATAAACACTAAAATCACATTTTTATGTGGTCTATTACAATGTGATATTGCTGTTTAAAGTGTTACATGTAATCATGAGAAAACAGTGTGTCGCTATGATGGAAATCCCATGCTTGAGGAACTTTCCACTAATTTGCTTCTAACTATTGGACCCAAGTGGTCACTGAAAATAGAAAACATCCATTCGAGCGCTTGGCCTCGACAATCGCTTGTGGGAACAAAACGTTTAGCGAATCGGGCATAAAAGTTAGAGGAGGCAGCGCTTGTTAACCTAAAATAGACCCTTCTTTTACTAAACGGGCGATATGTGATCACTACTGCAGTCTGCAGCGCTGTGTGACCATGTGGATTCTGATGATGCACAAGTCGGACCTCTCTTATGCAACGTCTGACGTGAATGGAAACCAACTGCCACATTCCTTTGTCTCTCACACAGAGGTTTACTCTTCCCTCCCTGCTAGCATCCTCCCCTTCAAATACGCAGACAAGGCTACCTGCTTTCAACAAAACAAATATTGCTGTAAATTACTAATAACACAGCAAAGCTTTCACAGGAAAGGTTGGATAGAAAAGGCCAAGTCCTGTAATGACCTGCCAGTAATGCAGATACAGGATCAAATTTCTATTCTCTGAACACACATCCATTTGTTTGTGGGTGAGGTATAGTTCTTGAGAAAGTGTAGGAACTTTTTTCCACTATAAAAAGGTTACGGATGTAAAATCCACAGCAACAACAATTTGCAGATTAGTTTAACAAGCAAAACCACAGAAAGACTGACTTTTATCAGTACCTGGAAGCTGCTTGAAGGATGTTAAACTAATCAAAAACGACCACCCTGATTAAGAGATACCAAAGGATTGGATTTAATTACAAAACAGGACGCTTGTGGAAAAAAATAAATAAATAAAAGAATAAACGGAGGCAATTTATGGAAACACTGACATCACTGATACTGACAGATGCCTAATGAAGCCCTAATGTGATGTCGTTAAAAAAAAAAAAAAAAAAAACCACAACAACAACATTAAGCATGATAATTATAGTCAGAACTGATCAGACCAACAGATAAGAAAAATAAGCACTGTAAGAAATGTAAGATATTCATTCACCACAGCATTGACGTCATGAGCAACACAATGCATAAGGCATAGAGAAAATTCATATTTATGTGTTAAAATCTGCTGAAAGTTTTCGTTATCACTAAAATGTTTTAAAGTGGAATAGAAGATTCTGGATAAAACATGTTTGTGAACAGCGATCTCTGGAGCTGGCTCAACAGGTTGAGTCTGAAAGTCAGTGGACAAATTCCACGTATTTAAGACAAAGAAAACACTGATTCCAGGCCAGAGCTACATGAGTCACGACCATAGCAGATGCGCCTTGGGGCCTGGCAACAGACCAGTCCTGGTCTGGCCACAGTGAATCTCCAGCCAATCATCGCTGGGGTCAAAATGACAGACAGCTCAGGCACCCAACTGTGTTAAAACCCAAAATAAATGAATCGGAAACACAGTAGTTCCAAGTTGCTCGATATGACCTGTTGGTGTTGCATTCTGGGCATGTGGGAGTGTGCACTGTGTTTAGGTAAGGTCTTAGGCAGTAACAACAGCACAGACCGAAGGTCTTTAGAGCCTGGGGGTTTTCTATAGGCACGGATAAAGGTCAGCAGGGCCAGGGAGACACTTTGGACCATGAACCCAGCGACCTGGCCCGCAGTACTTAACTGCAGAAGAAAATCTGTTTAATAAAAATATAGCATCTGCTATCATGCCCCCCATTAACCAAAAATAAGAAAAAAAAGCAACATTGGTAATTTTCTCCCTTTTCTTCTGCAAAACTGTGGAGATAAATGGGCACGTATGGTCTGTATGTCTGTGCAAACACAAAACCTCAGCCAAAAAAGGCAGCTTCAATGACTACGATCAGCTAGAAAGTGCTTACACCTACTTTCTACAGACAATTTTGGGCTTATAAAGAGTGCAATAAGCAGCTGTGCTTTTAACACCAGTCTCAACTCGCTACTCATATGAAGCACATGGCATTAAACATTTACAATAATTCAGCAAGCCCCTTACAGATGGAAAGACTAACTAGTCTTTGCTCACCACTTTCTCCCTTCTACCTTTATGCCTGTGAATCTTTGCACATATGCTCTCTTCTGTCCTTTGCTTCATCTCTTCTTTGCTCTACATTCCTGTAGGGGAAGGGCTACAAGCAAAGACATGCCATTGCTTTCTGCACACACAGCTTTGTTAAACAAAGAGAAGAGTTACTTTAAGACTGAACTGAAGGAGATCAAGAGCATTAGATTCTGGCTCACAGTTCAGTTGGACATTCTTGTTTGGGAGGTATATGTGAGCACTTCATGCACAAACATAATAGAGTTCCAACTTCACGCTCTATTTAAAAACAGCAATGGCATCAAAGAACTTTACCTGTCTGATCAATTGCTGCTGCATCTTTAAGCGATTTACAAGTCAGCTTAGTCTGGAGTTCAGACATTTTGCTGCAAACCTTTGGCACCGAGTTGATTTCAAAATGAAAGCAGAGAGAGTGTGTAATAGACAGGAGGACAGGTTTTTTCTTGTTTAAAGCTAAAGGAAGACAGGACTTTAGCAAGAAGCAGACATGAGATGAGAAATTCCAGATTCGTATCCAAATCCTTATAAATCACCAACACCACGGATGCTACGTGGATTATGTCAGTGAGAAATGACTGAGAATGAAACATAGAGAGAAATGGATGAAATGTGTGTGTGTGTGTGGTGTGTGTGTGTGTGTGTGGGGGGGGGGGACTAGGAAATGAGAATGAGCAAGGAGTTAAGATTAGTGAGAGTGATAAAGTGAGAGGGTTGAGCTGCAGAGAATGACGCAAGGGGAAAAACAAGAGAAAAAGTGTTAATAACAGTTAAAAGAAAGGAGAAGAAGCAAAGAGTGAAAGAGTTTAGATCATGTGGGAGGTTGTCACAGCATGCCCTGGCTGCCCGCTGCACTCCTCCTCCCTGCATTCCTTAGGAGGGGAGAGTCTCTATCCATCCTGCACTTCACCATTTGGACCAGCCAAACACCTGTCTGTCAAGTGTAACAGTGCACAAAGAGCCCCCCAAAACACAGACACAAAAACACAACCTCCAAGGCTTAAAATGACATGGTATGTTCAATTTTTATTTAAATTTAACAGTCTAAGGGGGAAGGAGAGACAGATGACCTGCAATAATCTATAAAATGGTGCTTATAAGAGATTCTCCTTCATCAAGAAGAACCAAGAGAATGTGGCTAAGTTTTGGAATACTTAGATATAAACTTAAACATTGCAAAAATGTAGGTATGTGCAAATGTAACAACTTTGCACTGCTGGAGACACAAAAGCTTTCCTTCACATGTTCCCAGAACCCCGTATAGACTTGAAAAAAGACCAGGAAAAATCTCTTTTCCTGCGATTGTGCAAATTCCTGGATGCACACAGACTTGTCTTAATGATTTTCCAACTGCAGATAAAATTCAGAACATTTTTGAACCAAAGCAAAACATTTGCAGCAGGTTACAGTTTAAATGAAACAACAACAAACAAACAAGCAGTGCACAGGCTGAGAGAAGAGGACCACACAGGTATGACTTGGGTGTGAGATCAACATTGCCACCTACTGGCAACGAACAGCTGCATACCATCAAACCCGGAAACAGATAACGCAAAGAAATGCATTTTTTCCTTTTTGCATCTAAGAAGAAGAAGAAGAAGAAGAAGCTGAGAGGCATCTTCCCACCACTGGAAAAAGACCTCTCAAGGCAGACATTGTTTGAAACTTACACAACCTCACAGCTAGACACAGTTTTCCACTCCACTTTTCCATCCCTGGGTGTGGATGCTTAGATGTGTGTGTTAAGTTTGTGTGCTTTTTTTTGACACCTGAAACCGAACCATAGCTGTGCTGACGTTACAGACGCCAGCATCCTTTGAAGACTATAAAATTTAATGAGTTAGTTTCCACTACTGCTGGTGTCGGTTGAGTAAGATGAACATAAAAGAAAATATAGTGTGAAAAGGACACGGGGAATAATATTTTAACAACTTTTCAGTAAACCTGGGCTGGATGAGGCAAGAAAAGGGGAACTTGTAACATAAAGAAGAGCTGTGGTCAGACTTGAGCTGCTGTTTGCGTCGGAGCACAAGTAGTAGTCTGTGTATGCATGTATATTAGTGTGTGTGTGTGTGTGTTAGGGAGGCCAGCAGAGAATAAGGTGGAAGGATGGAGAAGAAAGAGCATCATGGAAAGAGGAGGTTGCGGGAAATAAGATGGAGGTGACGCCCATGTTTGCACAGGATGTATGTGTGAAGGGTGGAGTATGACTGGGTAGACCACGGGGCTTCGGGGTGAACAGAGCTCTTTTCAGGGTTCCAAGAAAAAAAAAAAAAAAAAAAAAACAACAACAAAAAAACAACAAAATGAGATGAAACTGCTAGAATGGACCTTAAAAAAAATTGGAATTAACCAGTAGTCTTGCAAAGTAGAAATAGGCTTTGGCAAAACAAAATGAAAAGAAATATCGCAAAGCAGTGAAGAAACTGTTGGTGACTCTTAAAAGTAAAAATGATGCACGGAGTAAAGAGCAGAGTGTGGGGTTTCTGCACAGTTTGGGTAGCCTTCTGCTTTTTGCTGCAGGGCTGTGCATGTCTGTTCTGATCCAGCTCATTAACTCCTAAGTAAGGGTATTTAGACACACATTTCCTATTGAGGGGAATGTGGACGCAAGTATCCTATAGCGCTTCCAGGAACAGACTCGCACCACCACGTACTGTCTGAAAGCACAGAATGTTCCCTTAAAATGGACATTTAAGCTCAAGTAATTGGGTTTCGGAGTGAAAACTAGATGACGACGAGGAATGAGTGACTTACTGACGCAGAGCAGCCCGTTTGCTTGAGTGTCTGGGTTGACATATTTTACATCAGATCACGTTTTGAAGTGATGAAGCGTGGGAAAAGTAAATGTGACAACTATGTGAGAAACGCTCGTAACCTCAACTACATAAAAGACAGGTATGGCACAGTGCCATACCTAAGAGAAATTTCAAACGACACGAACAACAATGCCTTTAAAACCAGCTGATGAGATCTGTATTGCTGTTAAAAATCCAATGCCATATCGCATTAGTCTGCCTGTTAATGCACACATGCACACAAACACAGACAGACATCTCTTTCTAGGTATATTGTATATCACTGCATCCTCCCCAACCTGTGAGAGAAACACAGACACAAACAGAGACGAGAGATGAAAGGGTTTCCCCCCCCCCAAACCCTTCCTATTTCCCAGAGGAAAGATCTCAATTTCCTCCGTCAGACTGTCTGGTATGTTGCCGTTTCATTTGCTTTTTTCTCCAGCCCGGCCAATGTCCTTCTGCTCTTTAACCCGGGGGCCGTGGAGATAGCAGACCTGCTCTAAACTTGGTAAACTGTAGCCACCAATAAATAGTGAACAAGTCATACATATCTGTGCTTTTCCCCCTGCCCATTGGGCTCTCACACTGGTCCATTTTCTTGACAATTTATATGTATGTATGCATTTAAACATTTGTTATTATAATGTAAAGTTTCTATAGACAATAGTGGGGTTTTCAGGGGTAAAATACTACTTCAAGTGAACCCATGAATGTTACATAAATTCAAAAAGTTCTTGTAAGTTGTTTTTTTTCCCGCTGCCTCTCAGTTTGTGATCCACTGTCTGAAATGAACCATTTTAAGCCATCTTTAAGGCAGGTTTGCAGGTAGTGGGACTGCCGAGTGTCTGAGGTGTCCATTTTAAAGGATCTCTCCTCTTTCTTTGTTTTCAACATTCAGCTCAGTAAGTAACATGAGCACTTTGAGAAATGCTCTTCCAACACTTGTCTCCACAGACTGTTACACATCCATTAGCTAGAGTGTGTGTTGTACAATAGCTGACATGTCGTAGTCACAACAAGCCCCCGAGAGCCTGGCTGGCTTTAAATCAGCCAACTCACATCTGCTGCTCTGATTATCAAAACAGTTGCTGGGTCAAATGAGGAGGCCAAGGGTAATAATTCATATCCCTAATAACTCAGGGATATGGGTACAACATCCAAAACAAAGGATAAACAAACTCTTAAGCAGAGAGGAAGTTTATTAATCTAACCAAAAAGCTCTGAGAGGACAAGCACAAAAAAAAAGAAAAAAAAAAAAAGAAAGAAAGAAGAAAACAAGACAACATCCACCTCCTTGATGACTAGACGAGATCTCTCCACCATCTGATAGCAGAGGAAACTCTGGTCCATTGTGTAAGCCCGATTAATTGTGGGAGTGATGAAGCTGTAGGAAGCAGTCACACCCAGGAGCTCGCAAAAAGGTGAAAAGAAGCATGTGACTCAAGGAGGCCAACAAATTTACAAAGCAAAAACCAGGCGGCTGGAAAATATGAGCAATTTTAAACCTTTGATGTGCGCATTTTAACCTCTAATCAGCTTAGAGGTGTACAGACAGCGTTGTAACATGTGACTGTGTTTGTGCAACAGCTCTGCTGCCCAGAGAGGAAGTCTGATCTCTCCAAGGAAGATACTTGGAAAGAAGGCAGGGAGGTTTTAACCACCAGCAACGCCTTTTACGGACATCCAATCATAACAACAACAGCTCTGACACTAAACTGCAGAAGCTCGGAAAGACTCGGACCGAGCTGCACTTTGTTTAGAATGTAGCCGCGTCCAACCCAAAGACCTTTGTTACGATGATTCGCAGTGACAGAAGATCACGTAGCCGTGTCTGTAAATGCCCATCCCTGGTGGCTAATCAAGAGGAAAAAAGACAGTGCGCACATGTTAGTGTGATGGTAGCGAGGAGGCAGCCTTGGTATACCCATATGTGCTTCTATAGGAGAAGAGGAAAGGAGAGGACAGGAGAATTTAGGAGGGGAAAGAAAGAAAGGCAGCAAATGTTACAGAAATACAAAGCTACTCATGTTTTGCTATTTGAGGGCATTTCACAGATGACTTCAGATATAGCAAAACCCTCCGTGACATGTCCTGTGTTTGCAGAGTAATACATGTACACAATCTTACTGAGCTACACAAACACTGACGCACTGAAAGCTGAAAGCAAGTGTACATACAGATTGATCTCCCCTTTTCCATTCAGCATCCTCATGGCACGTCAATGAAAAAGAGAAGGATGTGGGCATAGGCAGCTGCTGCCAGTATAAGAACAGGGAAAGAAAAGAGATTGATGGAAAGAAGACATAGGAGAGGTCACATCAATGGATGCTAGTGGAGCAGTTTCACTGATGAGCAGTAATATTAGGGTTTTCCTCCGCAGAATACAAGTGAAAGGATGAGCTGTGGTGAGACGCATTTGAGACCAAATTCACCTTTTCAATGAGATGAGATCAGCAGATGACTACAGAGCCACGTAAGAAAGCGTGTCTGTTCGTCTCCTCGCCAGGGGATTCAGGTGTAAATAAGCCTCTGATTGGCTGTAAACAGGGGAGGATCCATCCACCACCTGGGAAGATGAGCTTATGCAGTGACATCATCTCTCAGCGTGGGGGATGGGATGGTTGCCAGTGAAGTAAGCACATCTGTCCGCAACACAAAAGACTTCACAAAAGACTGTGTGTGCGTGACTGTGTGCGTCTTGGTAGCATTGTGCTCATCACAAGCAGAAGAGCTTTATGGCTACAAAAAGGGCATCTGAGGTAAGTACTTGTTTGGCACACAACCTCTAAATGAATGCTGCCTCAGAACAAACTGGAGTCAGCACCCTGCAGCACCACTGCTTTCTCGGGAGCCACAGTTTCCACCCTCTGATTGTCTAATAATCAATCTCTGTGGACGACTCCTACGTCTGAACGCGATGCTTTGATTTTAAGGTGTGAAATTAAAATTTTAATAAAGCTTATTTTTCCTCGTCTTCTCTCTTTGGTAACAGTGACATGTCAGATAGCAGTTAATTGAAACAAATGAGGAGACACAGCCTCCAGAGGCACTGCAGCATAGAGCCAATTACGCAGCTATGCATGTGACTGCATTTTATTTTATTTTTTTAATAGTACAAACAAGGATGTCTTACCTACTGACCACCAACTTCAGTGTCCAATTAGACAGAACCAGACCACCCCTCCCTTTTCACAACTGCATGGGACAAGCTTGACAAACAGGAAATGAGACGCCCAGGCACTTCCCCTCTCCACTCAAATGGGTCTGTTGTTGCCAGAGGCTAAACACACAAGACGTGGGCTGCTTCTGCAACAACTCGCCACCTTTACAGCCTGTACAAAGCCTCCAGACACGTTGTTTTGGTAGTGAAATTTGTCTCGCCCCTTTCCTGCCACCTGACCAACCTAGAAACTGAGCCAACACAATGAAGCCATTATCCACTTGCCAATTGGGCCACCATGCAGCTGTAACACGTTTTTCGTTGCCTACAGGGCACCTGCTGCCACACACACAAACACTCTCAGGTAATATTTGTCTAAACTGCACTGATAGGTAACATGGAGAGTACCGTCTTTACCTTGTTATTGTTTCAAGGATACTTCAGAAACAAAAAACCTGCAAAGTGGTCGAATGGTTTTTGATTTAAGCATGTGTGCTGCTGACTGAGAGAATCTAAATGCGGAGGTGAGGTTAGTGCAAGTCCATCTCTTTGTACTCCTCCTGAGCCAGCAGAACAGGGCCGCTTCTGAAACACACACACAGACTGTGTTATGCAACCGGCCTCTTGTGTGAGGCTCTGCCCTCTGCAGTGACTAGAGGGCAGGTGAACGTAGAGGACAGTCAGTTAAGGCAAGATGGACAGAGCTTGCTTAACATGTGAACTGACTAACGGCCGATTTATCATCATCATCATCGTTTATTTATATAGCACTTTAAAAACACACAAGGCTGACCAAAGTGCTGAACAATAGAAACATAATAGATACCATAAGAATAATAAATACGATAAAATAATAAACATAGCGAAAACAATAAAATATAAGTAAATACAAGTCAGTCAACCACTGAGTCAAAAGCCAGTGAATAAAAATGCGTTTTCAATCTGGATTTAAAAACCATCACTGATGTCGATTGCCTAATGTGAAGAGGAAGATTAGATTTAGACTTCTGCGGTGAGTGTACGGCGTAACCTAGGTAACTGGCTGACATCACCCCAATCTTGTTGTGTTCAGGTTATTTGTTCCAGGGGCAAATATGTTTGTCCCTGAAAATGTTCTACTTCTTAGCACATTTTGCATTTTTTTCCCAAGAATTTACTGACATTTATGCGTCCTTATATTGAGATAATGACAGTTATTCTCTCATCAACGGTGCTGAACGGGCCAACCGCAAAAAATGGATTCTGCGTTAATACGATGTGTAGTTATGTTTATATGGAGGACGTCAGGTTACACTGTCAGAAAATTAAGCCCAGAAGAACTCATTAAAAAGCAGAGTTCCTTGTTTAGATATACTTCTCCGGTATTTTGTATTCTTTACTTTGTATGTAGAAAAATAAAAATATTTACCCCTTTATGCCTCATTTCTTCAAATATCTCTTTCCACATTAAGATGCTGGGTGATAAGACGGTCTCCTACTGGGCATGTGCAGAGGAAAGCCTCAAAAACTAGTGAGAGACAAACAGAAAAAAAAACTCCACAAAGAAAAAACAATATGCTTTTTCCAGTTGTGCAGTGGCTGTTTGTCATTTAAATTGATTTTTACTTGTTCCCATTAACAGCATTCATATTTTTTATTTGACTCATCGGGACTAGAAGCTGTTTTACATGCTACAGGAGTCACTGAAATTTTTTTTTTTGGGGGGGGGGGGGGGATTTCTGACCTGTTTGGATTATTTCCTCTCTTCTGGGCACCTTGGATATGGACGATACTGTACCACAATCCCTTACTGTGTTTCTAATGCACTGATTATTCCCAGGAGATCGCAACAACTTCAGTGAGACAGACAAAGGGACTGTCTGACACTGAGTCATGGTTTCATCACTGAAGAACCAGTTTGGAGAGAAGATCAAACTGGTAAAGCCATGCTTTTGATGAAGCTTTTTTTCCTCCTTCTCCTTCAGCTGAGTTCAATAAACAATCTGACAGTTATTCAACACGCCTTAATTTTCATCACACATTACAAAACCAACCAAGTATTTTCAGATTAACACACTTATGTGTCTCTCTGGGGAAAAAAACACTAACTCCTGGTGGTCAGTGGGATACAGCAGTGTTTTGAGGCCAGATAAAGATCGATTTACAAATTCACCAGGTTTAACGAGGGCATGGGCTGACTGCAGGCATTTGCAGGGAGTGTCTAATATATGTGAGAATTAAGATTTGCTAAATCCTGCAGGTTGACTTTCAACTGTATGGCTCATTTATTTGGGTGGAGTAGTTTATGACAAACACTAGTCGGGTTACAAGGACAACAGATTTTAAAAAAAAGAAAAAAAAGAAGAAGAAACGGCTACATATTATAGCCCTTATCTAAAATGTAAAGGCTGATCTTACAGTTTGATTTGATGTGTAAGCATTTTTCTCATGTTGGAACAATTAATGCTGCCTATTGTACAACACAAAGCCACAGGAAATAATTCCATTCACTTTTTCCAGGAATTGAATAGATAATGGTTATATGACATGCCTAGGCATTAGTCATTTCAACAAACTTTCCTGAAAAATTTGAGCATTTCCAATCAATCTGAGTGACCGTGAGCCACAGAATAAGGGAGCCCGCTGGGCTGAGGGGAAGGATCGCGGGGCTTGTTGGTGGAGAATGGTGTTCTTGTTGAGCTCAGCTCTGTGACAGCAGCCCGGTCTGCCAAAGACAGCCTAATGAGAGACACATGGCATCCAGTATGGTCTGCTCTGCTAGTACGACACACAGCATGCTGATACACTTACAGCTATTGTTCTACACCGCACATTATAAAACTAACCAAGTGACCCTCTGCAAGCAAACATACACAAGCTTTGTCATGTGATGGAGCCTTACAGTCTGAGTGCACCCGCTTTCCAGCGACTTGTCAGCAACATGTCTTACGGGTAGAGAAACGCTGAACCGCAAAATGCTGCCAAAAATTGAAATTTTTCTCTTTGTTTCGTGCTGTAATTGTGTAGAGAGGTCTGACGACCACATCTCTGACATTTAAAAACTGAATGAAACCCTGACCTTGGATTCAACTCCAACAGCAGTAGTTGCCTCAGGAGTGTTGCGTTGGAAGAGACCCTGGAAAAATCAATTCTTGTGAGTTTGTGGGTGCAAAGAGTATGTGAGAGCACGAGAATGGTTTCTACATGTTACAATAGATAAAGATCTTAGTGAGGGGTTCCTTAGATAACCGCCAACGAGACTGAAACCATTTTAATTCAGCTATTTAATCGAAACTGATCAGGACAGTCACGCTCAGCAAGAATAAGAACTATTTTCTGCTCCCTTGGTTAGACGAGACAATCTACCAACAGAAAGAAAGAAATGAAGCACGCAAGATTAAAACAGTGGCACGAACATGTAGACAAGACGGTGTTCGCTTCCTATCTTTAATGTATCGGTAATAAAAAGGTTAAATTTCAATTAAAACAAAAACATTAGCATACAGTAAACTACATACATGTGATCGAACAATATGCTTCTAATAACACGTTTGCAGTTAATTTTCAGCTATTTCATCATTCAAATTAAAGTATTATATTATATTGGCTAAATGTATCAGCACTCTCACAGCAAAGTGATTGCAGTCCCTGCTTTATCAGTTAAGTTATTTGGATAACATTTCCAGAGGTTATATGGTTTACATCCATATAGAATTCTATACCCCTGAATTCTGCCCCCTGCTGGCCATTAGAATGATGCCACTTGCATATTTTAGACTTGAAAGCAATTTCCATCTTTCTCATACACATCTTTCCTACCCCCCCGATTTTGCCTATATATAAAAATCAAAGCTACTGACTGTACAGAAACATAATACAACGGCCAAGTAATTAAAACCAAGTCAGTTTTATTTTACTTGCGTCATACGACGACAGACTTTTCAAATGGCTTTGTTCTAAATGACATGATCGACATTGGAGTTGACAGTGATTGTTGGAGTGCTGGCAGGCATTTTCTACTTCACACAATGCTACCGTTGAAAGCTTAAACACCGGAGCCCAGGGGACCCAGGGCTGCCTCGAGTCGAGGTCAACGAGGACCCGTTCAGATGGGTGTGCCTCCCAAAACACACATCAATCAAGAAATATAACATCACTGCCAAGACATCTGATTGGCTGATGAAGTCGCAAAGGAAGAGAAGAGCTAAAAATAGACCCGAGAGCCCATGAGACATCAGGATCAGGTCCCACCCCTGCCTTCATCATGATGGGGGGAGAAAAGTAGTTAAATAGTTCTGGCATAAGCCCTGCTTTTACCAGGCTTCTGTGTGCATTTCACCAACAGCATTTAACACATGCAGAGCTTTAGATTTACATTATGCACACACAGAAACGACAGGCTGTTATTCATGCTAAAAGTAGCAATGAATTGTAAACAAAGTTCCGAATCCCACTGAGGCCTAATCGAATCCAGCTGTGGTGGATGTGTTAAAGCTACAATTTTACCCTCACCATCAAAATGGTCCTTTAAAACTAGAAAGCTATATTTAGACTTTATACAGCAGTTGAGGCACGCTTCGAGTGGCTAGCCCTAAAACCACAAGAGAGAAGAACCAGAATCTTTCTGCTCCAACTGCCCAAGAGCCTATATCATCTTAGCCTCTCTTTCGAGCACAATAACCAGCTACGTGCATGCCAGTAAGCCAGTTAGATTTTAAAACTAAAGCTCTGCATAGCCGTGCTAGGTCTATCTGCGGGAGAGGGGGAAAAAAACAAACAAAAACCAAACAAACTGGGAACATTTACTTTTTTCTTTTAAAGAGCAAAGTCTGTGAAGTCCAGTGTTCTGCAAACACCAGGGGAAACAGAAAAAGAGGAAAAACTTTCCCCTGTCCCTTTATGCTGGAACACTGTGTCCAAACAAAACAAACAGTGTTGCACAGCCAAAGGGGCACACAACAGGATGAGAGGAGAAGCTGGGCAAGCATGACTGGCTAGCTACCTTTTGGCTGTATTCCATTTTATTCCAACCAGTCCTAACCTACCCTCCAAACAAAACCCATAACCACCAAAGTCTAGCACTCCGCTTCTCTGGTCAGCTATAGGAGGCTGGCTATGAACCATCAACATCCCCTTGTTTGCAACTCCGTGCCTCCCCCCCTCCTCTTGCCCTCCCACAATTCAAGATACAGTGTGTGTCTGACTACAGCAGAATATCTGCCTGTTACAGCAGCAGTGTCCTCAAATGTCTCCCCCAAACCGCAGCACAATAACAGAGAGCGAGTGGGCAGAGGAAACAGGAGGAGGGATCAGATGGAGAAGTTGAAGTTTAACTTAAAAACTGCTAGAAATTATACTCTCAACAGCAAGAAACAACAAGAGCAAAGGGGAATGAAAGGTCAAGAGACGACACGTAAAATATACCTATAGAAGAAGCAGTCACAGCACACCAGCACACCCATCCAGCAGTCGATCAAGCAGAGCCAAGGTGACGATGCTCCAAACCACAGCACCCTATACACCGTTTCACCTCCCCGTTTTTGGTCCCGTTTGAAACTCTGCTACAGGTGCACCAGGAAAACGGCTCCCAGCTCCAACGTAGCACTGAGTGTAATCATATGTCTGCTGCAAAGACCTTCGACTTTAACGCAGGTCACGCACGAAGATGGCCGGACGGGCAGAGAAAAACACCCCAAAGAAACGACCATTGACAAAACTAGACGCACTTCTCTGAGCAGGTTTCTCTTTCTCGCTCCTTTCCAACTACTGCAACTGCCTGCTTCACTTTCACACTCTTGCGCTCGCTCTCTCTCCCTCCCTCCCACTTGCTGGCTCACACTTGAAAGGCGGGAAGATTAGCTTGGCAAACAGAGTCCCATAAACAAACTGCTGACTGCTGGGCAGTACATGGTGGACTGCAGGGGAGAGCGAAAAGGAGGGACAGCGACATGGGGGGGTGGGGGAGCGGGGGGTGAAAATCCCTGGGAGGCAGTAATCTTGACATCTGTATACATCCTAAACAAGGGCTAAACATCCCATCTCCACCCATCGCAGACCAAACACACAATGTCTGCTAAATCGAAGTCTGAGTCAAATCCTGTCCAACCTCTGCAGAAAGTCGAGGAGTTCAGGAAGCTGACAGACTCGCCGTTTTGCACCGTCATCGTAACTGCAGAAAGGTGATTGTCAGCTCTTGCATTAATATCGAGAAAGGACTGAACACGTGAATGAACACGCAGCACAAGGTTATACAGCGTTTTGAGCACATATAAGTGCCTGTGACTGTTCATTCATATAAATGATGCATAGGTACGGTAAGGGAGGGGATAGCGCAGAGACAAGCCTCCAGGAAGTGAGCCAATCACTGCAGAGTATTCTAGTTATGATGCGGGCAAATAAGGAGAAGGACACAGGAGTGAATTATGGGCCTCTCTGCCCCTTCCTTTGTAAAATAAAAACAATCAGCTTCTTTTGCTCCCCATCATTCACTTCCTCGCTGCTCAAAACACACATAAGCACTTTAAGGGACTGCAGAGAACAGATCAATGTCTGCTGCTTAAATCGAAGGCTTCAGACACTGCCGGACACACCAGACAAACACAGGATTAACTGAGCATGACGAAGGCGGCCTATGCCACTGAATACTGACGCTTCAATGTCAAAGAGACCGAATCCACTCTGCTGTTTAGTGAAAACAAATCACTGCAGCCTGCCAAGAAAAAGACTGAGATAGCAGAGCCAGGAGACAGTCACCTTCAGAAGATGGCAGTTATGTAACCGCAGTGCGCGAGGGGGGGCTTTGCTCTTTTTCTGCCGTTGACTTCTCAAAGAAGCTCTGAACTGTGAGATGAATGTGGAAAAAAACAAACAAAAAACAAACAAAAAAAGCCAGCAGTGATTGTAGACTCTCTCGCCTAACCTATTCTTACCCTGCTGCGCACAACTTTTTGAGATGCAAGATGACAAAGAAGCACCGCAGCAGCAATGACGTCAGCTCTCCTACTCCTCATCTTCTTCCTTCTGCTCCCTGGAGAAGTGCTAACAGGAGCTTCAGCTTTAAGGCCTCCTCTGTCATAGCTTAATTATTCCTCTCTTTCTCTCTCTCTCTCTCTCTCACACCTGCATCCACACAGATGTGAAAGCATACGTGGAGCATGACTACATCTCACACACACACACACACACACACACACACACACACTTCCTAAGTGAAAAAATAAAGAAAGAGGTGGAGCGCGTATGCGGTGATAATATCACTCTCGCATTTTCAACCGCGTGATGAAATGAGTGTTGGCACTCATTAGCTCCCTTTGTTTCCAAGCACCTGAGAGTCAGGATGTGGTGTGTGTGTGTGTGTGTGTGTGTGTGTGTGTGTCTGTAAAGCACAGCGGAAAGCCCTATATCTTATAACAAGCCAAAGGGGAAAAGGAGTGCCAAAGGGAAAGGGGAAGAAATGAAACTGCATTAAATCAACTGTCACTTTCAACAATATGACCAGCTTCTTGTGGGTCTCCATCTGCGTGTGTTTTTGCCAAATAAGTCAAGCCAACAATAAAATCAAGACATCCGGAGTAACGGTTGCACGGGCTGTGCATGACTCATTTGGAGGAAAGCAGAAAAACTTTTTTGTACAAACGTGTGACTTGGACTGATAACGATGAGGGGATAGAAAGAGACAAAAAAGTGAACCAATGAGCAGTGGAAAGACCTGACTCGTGATTGGTTTTGAAACACTGGTATATGAATGGAGGCTAGCTGTTGCAACCATGCGAAGGCAAGGTCGGTCGGTCGGTCGGTCGGTCGGTCGGTTGGTTGGGGGGGGGGGGGGGCAGAGGTACATCATTCATGCCGCTACATACAAAGTTGCTAGGTGATGTAACGTCAAGAAAGGGTATTCCTGGGAAGGGGAAAGGGAGGGGAGGATAAAGAAGGGAGAGAGGGACAAAACACCGTTTCTTTAAGTGAAAAGAGGGGAAACAAAAGAAAGAGCCCAACCCCTAAAAAAGCAAGACCAACAGGTTTTTCTCCCCATCCAGCTACCGAAACTTGAATTACACGTGGGTACCACGCTGGTGAAAGGGCACCAACGGTTAAACGAGCTGACACACTAAAGGATTTAGATCAGCCAATGCTCTTAAGGTAATCAACTTTGAGGCTGTCATTAAAATGGCAAACTCACTCAAATTGTGTAAGTGCATTATAAATAAATACAAAGTTTCCTCTAATGTCCATGTCAGCATAGACCTAGCCTTCAAAGACTCACACTGCAGCTAATACCACAGCAATATCGCCAATGTTGCAGTAGAAAAGTAGCCAAACTCTCCGTTAGCAACATGAAGCGTTACTCTAGAATATGACAGAAATGCCATAGAGAGACCACGGAGCACTACGAGAGAACGTGAACTGATTTAGGAGCTCAGGATAAGACAACACGTCTCCCCCCGCGCTCCATACAGACACACGCTGGCAGCACTGCTCCGCACTCTTACCTATTTAACGTATAGGACCCGTTCCTTTTGAATCTCATCCTGGATGACAGGAAGCGGATAAAGAAATCCAGAATTGATGGTGTTTCTTTCTTATTGTCGCACCTCGAAACAAACGAACCGCGCCGCGTCTCCCTTCGGACCGCTGCAGAACAAACAAACGCCTTTTCTCTCTTTTTGTTGCAGACCTCTCCCTCTCTCTCACTCCTCCACAACTGTTGTTTCTTTCTATCGTTCCTCTCCCCAGTCCTCCACCCCGTCGCCTCCTTCTCTTCTTCCTCCTCCTACTCCTTTGGTTCCCGACTCGATTTAGTTTCCGTGCATGGGGCAGGGTTAACGAGTCTTCATGCTGCAGGAGTTGCGATTAGAACAAAGCCAGACCTCGTACCGGTGACATGTGGTCGGTGTAAGTTGGAAAAAATCTAGTGATATTAACACGAAGTCTGGTTGAGACTGGTCGGCTTTGTGTCCACAGCCTCGCTGACGCAAACCACCGCGCTTTACTCCAAAAGAGGGGAAAAAATGTAACTTGAATCCTTTCTTGCAATATTCCCACATCTACATCCCCTCCTCAGGCTCCACTCGGCGGCATAAAACCGATATAAAAAGTGACCCCTAAACACAATAAAACATAAAAAAAGGTCCCTTTATGGAGAATGATGATCGAAGCGAGCCAGTTTTCTTGTCTCCACACAGGGTCCCGCGGAGGATCTCATGTTTCAACCGCGTTTCCTATCAGCGGAGCTAAAAATACGCATTTATATTCCTCCATATAGGCTGAACGCAAACCAGACGCCACCACCCCAACACGGATCTTGTCAGCGCCTGAAGGGTGAGACAGATTTGACGCTAAGAATAGGGCTGAGGATCCATTAATGCCATTTAAATCCAAAGTAGTCCTTCCAAGTGTATCTGTGGCTTTCTAACGCGCATATAGTCACTTTACATTAAACTCCAGGAGCACTATTCAGCTCTTTTGTTACTGGAATATAAACACTGGATTAAGATTTTAACAGGATGTTGTTTAATAAAGAAAAACTACGGTAATCACAGCTGATTACATGGTTGGTTGGCTTGTAATGATAAAAAGGGGGTGGGTGGGTATGCCTATTAATCCCCATCTACTCCAAGGAACTCTTGACCTAGCATTAGGTACAGATGAGCACAATGATCAATCCTGATTTGCTAGTGAGTAATATCCACATTTTTTCCAGCGCCTTCCTCAGAAATGATAATGAAATGAGTTGGAGGATAATTTAAGAGGACATAAAGGTGAGACTGGATCCCCTCCAGCTAGGCCCATGTGTGCGGGTGTTTCCGTCCTGGAAAAAAAAAAAAAAAAAAAAAGCTCTTTCACCTGGCAGATAATCTTCACACCACCTGATAATCTGTGTACACCGACTACAACCAAAGATAAAGCAAAGCTCTTGTTTTGTCAAGCTTGGATTTTTCATGGTTTTATTAAAAAAAACTGTTTGGAGGAGTTGGAGAGGTGAAAAGAGGGCAAGAGCGGAGCTAAAATTTGGTAGACAGCCAGACCACAGAAAGCAAAGAGGAGATGTGGTTTTCTTATATGGCTGAGTAAGCTTTGAGAAGGGGAAGATGACATGCAATGAAGGCTCAAAATCCAGGACAGCATTGTGTGTTGCAGTAACGGCAAATTAGGGTTTTAGATATGTTACATTTGCTCTAAATTCTCCAACAGCAGCTTAATTACAGGGAAAGCCCAGCTAGTCTAGGAGGATATGGTTTAAAGAATCCTGAGTTACTTGGTTAATAATTTCTCTAATAGCAAAATAAAATATCTAATTACGTTTTGCGCGCATGTGTCCTGAGGGATTAGAAGCACAAAATGATGAATCCAGGCATGCGGTTAATTTTAAAAGTAATCCAACTTATTCCGCATTACATCATATATAAGTGTAAAAGTGCAGTGTGGCATTTGTCTGTGTGTGTGTGTGTGTGTGTGTGTGTGTGTGATTCCTCTGTTGCCGCAAAATACTCGGGGCTGGTTTCATAGCTCCAAGTCGTTTATTACAATAAGAGCAGCTTGGCACCAAAAGTGCTGATCAATTGCACTGCTGTTGCTGCTCCATCAGTCACTGCAGAGTTGCACAACAGCAGCTGGAGGTAGAGAAGAGGAGGAAGACAACAGGAGGCAGGAGTATGAGCGAGAATATCAACGGCAAGAAAACGTGACTTTTAAAAGGTGTGGGGCAGTGAACACTGCAGACCACAGAGGCACAATTAGCATGGGTTTTATTGATGCTCCTCCTCCTATTCGGTCTTCCTGCTTCCTGCACCTCAACTATCCCTGATTTTATTGCTCTGTTTGCAGCCCCTTCATTAAGTTAATTTGAGCTTTCTTCTTTTGCAATTCTTATGCTGATTCCTCCATTTCCTCCACCTGGCATCACTTCTCTCCATCTAGCCCATCCCTCCCTACACTCTTATTCTTGTTGTGCAACGATGTGGTGAACTGTAAGTGCATCTCCTTACATACTAATGATGATAAAAGGTGCCAGCCAAACAGCAATGCCTTTACTCTCTCCCTCTCTTTTTTTCCTGTCTAAAAGATGAAGCTTCTGAGGGCACAGAGGTTAAAATAAAATACCCATAAACCTTCTCTGTTCATTTCTCTGCCTCGTTTTTAATGACAGGGAAGCTTCCAGAAAGCGGTCATCATTGGCTGGTGTGTGGCTGTGGAATAGCCCTGCCCCCTTCAACCCTCGCTCCTGCTCTGAAGCTTTCCAGGAATACTCTGGTGGACCGCAATGCACAAACACACACAGACACACACAGTATATCGAGGCTCCAGGAACCTGAGTGCATGTATAAGAGGAGAGGCCAGCTTTAGAGTCTCCAAGTTTCCCAGCACTGACAGAGGTGATACTGACAGAAAGCACACAACTCCCTACTTCAGTGCCAAAAAAGTCTTACGAAACCACTACCATGTTTGTATTATGCAATTTAATGTACATAGGGTTTTGCTGCCAAGAACCAAGCACATGCTGTTTTTCTTTCCAACACAAGTGGGCACACTCCAAAAATGTTTACGCACACAAAAACAGCACAGCAGAGGTATATGTGAGCTGGGGCCGAGCCAAGCGGTGTGGTATGAAAGAGCCTATATATACACAGCCAGGCTGTGTGACGCCAGGAGACGGTAGGTCTTTCTGTGTGTGTCTGTCTTTCACATCGTGGCCTGTAACACAAGCAAGAGAACTGCTTGTCCACCTTTTTGGGCTTCTGCCACCAGGATGGGTAGCACCACAAAGCCTGTGAAAATAGATTCATGAGGGGCAGATGTGACACAGTAAATTAAAAGACAGTGGTGATTTTATTTTCTCAGGATGGTGGGACTTTGGTGCCACCTGCTGTTAAAAAGAAATAATGTACTGCTCAAGCGAAAGTAAACGCTTTCTCATTATTCCTATGGCACGCATGAGCTGAGAAGCAGTCATGAGAGAAAGACAGCAGGAAGGGGAGGAAAGCTGGAGGAAGAGGTGTGGGCCGCTGCTGATGTCCTGACGACTGGTATGCAGTCTGGTATTGCTGGCATGTGAATAAAGGCTTTGAATTAGAGATAAAGGGAAAAAGAGAAGATAGATGACGGAGGAAGGCTATGTCAAGAAGATCCGGGCTCTCAGTGTCATGGTATTGCTGATATGTGAAAGGCAGGACGTTATGACATGAATGACAGGAGCCAATGAGAAGCAAGGACTCTGCAGAAGACATTTGCAGGCTAAAAAAATGGTTACACACTGATGGGAATAAACTATAGATCAGAGGACACAATGAGGACTTGAACCGCCCACTTTGTGTGTGTGTTTTAGGGGAAAAACAGAGCATGCCTCAGCACAAATAAGAACAGAACTAGTGATCCCAATCAGCCTCAGCCTGGTGGTGTACTGGTATCACTGGTTTAAAACTGCAGCTGCTTGGTACAGTCATGTGATACTGGACTGCATCGAGCCTGGTGCACACTGGGAAGGCCTGCAAGCCATGATTATGCAACAACAAGATCTGATTTCATGCCCACTGGATCTCTCCTCTCCTTGCGTTATCTCAACTCGTACTTTATCTACATTTATCCTGCAACCAGAGTATCTTCATCGCTTTTCTTAGTCTTCAACACACATGAGACTGAGCATATTCCACCGTCTCTTGGAAAATACTGACCTTATATGACCTGCTAAAAATCAATGATTAAGCAAACGAAGTTACCCAACTCCTAGCAGGTAATCATTTTTTATCCACAGACATGTTCCTTTTGGGTGAAAAGTCATGTAACCTGTAGATGTGCTGCCCTCTTGTGGCATAAAAACAGCTTAAAACCACATTATATGGACATCACTATAAGTTCTTAGTCTTTTCTCTTAGAAAAGAGAGCCACAGCTGTGCTTTACTTCCTATGATTGTAGAAAGAGAAAAATGGAGCCTGGCCAACTGGTTGGACCAGCTAAGGATGGTCTAGACGATAACAGGTATAGAGGAGCATGAACCCAAGCTGTAACATCTTAACTCGAAGACAAAACAAACGTCCTTGTTAAAGGATTCTTTCACTAACATTTAAATAACATTCAAGGCTATTTTAACTTATCTCACATTTTACATCACAAAAAGAGGCAGTCATCTGTGCAGTCAAGTCACACGCCATACCTTTCCATACCATACATACTGGTGTGGCTGTTAAATCTGGGACCAGATCAATGCACGACTCCATCAGAGGCTCACAATATGTGAGTGAGTGTGGGGTTTTTTTTGTTTTGTTTTGTTTTTTTTAATTAAAAAAACATTTTAAGATTACAGTAGCAAAAACATCCTTTAAAAAAGTTTTCCGCACTAAAGATTTAAAATAAATTAAAAACTTGGAAAATCTATACTACAGTACACATATAATTTTTTAGTTATTTTTATACTTTATTGCAACATTGATTAGTTTTATTTATTTATTTTTATTGACAGCAGGCTATATATGAATGCCCTAATTGCTGCCGTTATGGCCTCTTGTCCCCTTATTAATTTCACTGCAATATTGAACTTCATTATTTTCATTCTCTACTTAAAACATAATGAACAGCAGCTGCATCACTAAGCTTCATGCAAACATTTTGTGTACATCATGCTGGTTTGTACAGTGTTAACTATTGGACAGTGACCCTTTGTGACCAAACACTGAGCTGTCTAATACGAATGAGGCTGTGTGTAACTTAGACTCAAATTCCAGAAATAATTTATTCAACCACGGGGTTGTGTGAAAATGCCACAGAAAGTGTTTGCTGAGCAAATGGAGCATCTCTAGTTTAGCCCCAAACAGCTCTATGCTAATGCTGAAAAAGTCCTTGCCCAGGAAACTGAGCCCGACACTGGAAACCCACTGAAACACTGAAGTGCTGAAGTATGTAGCCCACACCTGCCAGTGGTTATGTAACAGCTGGCATGTTCAGCAGTGTGTTTGTATGAAGACTAGCATTGTCCAGGTTGCAGCTACTGTGCAGTCTGTGGAGACCAGTGACCAAACACCTCTGCGCAAACTGCTCACCTTTTAGCTGTTAGAAATTATATTCTGATAGATAACTTCAATAAACCAGCACCAGCTCTAGTTCGCCGTAATGTAAGGCTAGACAAAGTAATAAAGCAAGGTCATCTGCTCCGAGCAACACAGAAGAGCCACAATGAAGAATTTATGTCTGTTATTAAAGTTTTTAGGGCAGCTAGGGCAAAGATGTTGTTTAAAGACACAAATTCCACTTGTGATAATCATCACGTTCATGCATTGTATGTATTATTCTCTGGTCTTTCTTGTTTATTAGCACTCAGGCATGAAATGCAGCTGCACAGGCGGAACTAACAGTGACAGGGACAACTTGACTAAGACGAGGAGACAGAAAGACGGAAAAAAAGGCACGTGCGGTTAGAGACGCCACTCACGTTTCTGCTTTATGATGAACGCAAAGGAGTGACAGATGCCCAGCCGGGGCCCACGTGAGAGAAGCAGCTCTTCCTGTGTTTGTGCATCTCGCTGTTTGCTTTCCCTTTTGCACAACAAGTGACGAGATTTCCTGCAAGCTCCTGTTCCAGACTCCCAGCACAGGCAGAGAGGC
The DNA here is from genome assembly GCF_036321145.2 of Pelmatolapia mariae. Classification (NCBI taxonomy): domain Eukaryota; kingdom Metazoa; phylum Chordata; class Actinopteri; order Cichliformes; family Cichlidae; genus Pelmatolapia; species Pelmatolapia mariae. The sequence continues at coordinate 59,927,015 of NC_086233.1, read as the reverse complement.
AGAACAATGAGGAGGAAGAGAGAGCGGGGCAGTGGAGGAGATAATGGAGGAACACACACACACAGGTCATGTGCAAACACAGGCAAAGATTGAGGTGTACGTGAGGACACACACCCTGATCAAACAAGCACACATGCAGGCAGTGTGGATAACTGCAATGAGGCCAAATACAACATGAAAAAGGAGAAGCAAAGGGACCAAAAAAAGAAAGAAAACAACACAGGGAAATTGCAACATAAAGGCCCAGAACCTTATCAAAATCAAGACTGCAGATTTAATTTCATTCATTCAGTCAGCACTAACATTTCCTTCTGAAGCATGGTCTAGTTTAGTCAGTGCAGTGGCTTCCACGTCATCAAGGTTACTCGGTGAGGTGAAATCCCCAGTGGTTGTGAGAAATGTCCCATCTGTGCATACAGTACATGGCCCTGAGCGACACATGAACTCACCAGAGCGCACCAAACCCCTGACCTACTCTTCATCTACAAGAAGAAACGGATGTGGGGAATGCGTCTTACTCTTTTATTCCCCACACAAAAAACAAATGTTCAACCTGACACACTGACACCAAGGTTAAGACGAGAAACAGCTTACAGAGCGGATGTCCAGCACACAAGCGCTGCGACGCATGTAGCCTCTTCCAGAGCCACAGATAGCGCTTTTCTATTTCTATCTGTTGCTTCTGTCAAATCCCAGCATTTTAAGTAGTCGGGAAGCTCTCAGTGTGCATTGAATGCACTGCTGATGAACAGGAGCAATCATTTTGTGTCAAAATACTTTAATTTTTAGCATTTTTCTCGCTCCCTGAAGCAAATAAACCCTTACAGCCTGCGCCATGGAAACAATTTGTGTCCATTACGCCTGTGCCTTTACATGATGAAAAAAATAAATAAATAAAACAAAGGTTCCACCTCGTGATACCAATGATATAGCGATGCCATGTGTTTACGTTCCCTAGCGAGCACAACAATGACACAATCCCAGACATGTCTAAGAGTGAGCAGCAGCAGGTCAGCCTTAAATGATGATTCTATACCTGGAAAAAAAAAAAGCAAGCTACTTCAACAGCACACAAATGTTAACACTAACTGTGACTCAAACTAGCATTGCTGGGGTGCTCGTTAGTTGCGCTCCGTATGACAGGAAGAGCAAATGGTGGATGGAAGCCAGTGATGTGGTTACAAGCTGGTAAGGCAGAGTTTTAAGACTGTATCCCCCACCCCTCGCGTTTCTGCAGCTTATGAATGCAACTTGCCAAATATGGTAACTTGTGGCTTCAAAGAAATAACAAAGATAGCCAAATTGCTAATACTGAGGCCCTAAAGTGCAACGTCCAAAATCAGTGACATGTTTAAGAATTATTATCTTCAAATCCTTTATTACCTCATATTTCTATTACAGCTGGGTACAAAATAACTCATTATACAGTGCTATCACAACGGGTTGTTTTTGTCAGTACTTCTCAATATCTGTAACTGAAGGAAAGAAAAAAAATAGCCTAAAAAAGGCATAATGCAGAAATGATGCATTTAGTTCCTTCAACCTCCTGTCAGAATGTGTTGTTTCATTACTATTCAATTTCAATAATGAACTCAATAGCACTCTGATTTGCTTTGCCCCCCACTGCTTCCTAGTGCTAATTAGTTAATTTATTAATAAACGTCTGGTTTTGTAAACAACATGTGGTGTAAATTTTCCATGGTGCAAGGCATTTACCACCTCCCCCACTGCTGCATCAAACTTATTTTACCAGCATTTTTAGCACAAGAAGTTTTAACATGTGATAGATATACCATTGATTTGTATGTGACCAAGCCTGCATGCAAGAAAAGCAGCACTGTCACTGTCACTAGTTGCATAATGATTTTAAAACGCAGAGAATGTCATTAATCACTTCTCAAACAGGCAGCTACTGGTATTGGTGCTTTACAAAAACATGGCATACTCATGGGGAGGAAGTGTGGCTGAAGAAGATAAAGAGTAGCACAGAAGGAATGAGGGAGAATAAAGAGTATACGAGAGAGGAGTTCAGGAGTCACTGGCTCGCGTCACAGATCTCCCTCCACCACTCTTTGTGTAGGCTAATCTCTTCCATCTCACCTCCCTGAGCTGACTGGCTCACTTAGCCTCTTTTAACCAGCTAACGGATGGTAATAAATCAGCAGCACACTCCTCTCACCTCTAATCTCTCGTAGCCTGCTCTGCTCCGCACACTCCCCCTGATATATGACTCAGTCCACCTCGACTCCTAGTGCGAGGCAGTTACTGATGGAAGTAGGGGTTAGACAGCAACCAGAAAATCAGAAAGTGTGGATGACGGATGAGACCAGAAGCAAGAAGAAAGAACAGACTCACATCTCCTGTTCTTCTGCTTTACTTATTTTGAACTTCATGCCTTTTGTTCAATATTTTCTTGTCTAGACCCTTGTCACATATTAGGGAATAGTATTTTAAGAGTTTCACATCTGTGGCAAAATATTTTTGGAAGTTTGTAAAATTTGCATTTAATCAAACCATGCAATTAAAAATAACTTTTTATAGGCAGGGAAAAAAGTTACGTTGTAGCCTCCCATATTGGAAGTTTTAAAATGTTAAATCTGGTGTCGACAGATGAAGTCGGAGCCTTTCCTTCCTCTGCATGGCTTCCTGGATTAAACTGTGGCAAAGTGAGCTGCTCCTCAACCCCCTGTGCCTCACAATACCCTGTATTCACGGCCAGTCTTCTGCACGGCAAACTTGTAACCTAGCTCCCTGTGCTAACAAGATGTTGGCTCAGTGTTGTCATTTATCACCCAGCTCAGAGACCACCTGGGATTAGAAAGGCTTTAAGAAAGGTCATGTTTAACAGGTCTACCACTAACAAACACTAGAGAAGATGAAGATTAGTGTTGTGACACGGTATGCAAGACCACGGGCATGACTATGTTATAATGAAGTGCAATGTTGTGTGTGTGCGAAGAGAATACGAAGCACAGCGCATGGACAGAGCATGTTCCCCAGTGTGGTTCTCTGCAAACACTCAGATGATCAGACTTATCCGTGTTTACACTAAACACCGCCTCAAGGGTCAAATACTTTGTTGTGTGCCTTGTGTTTCTTGTATTTTGTCCAGCTTTGAGCTTTTCAGCCCTGCTCCTGGGAGGCCGTGTCAGCAGCTTCCACAGAGTGACCCCAACCCTGCAGCGGAAATTGGACGACCCCGAACACCAGCTCCCTCTCCGTTATCTCCCTTTGCCTTCATTCCAAGTCAAACTCTTCCCTCAAAAACATCTCCCTCCTCCTCCACATCCTTTTTTAGATTCAAGCTAACAAGCTCACAGCCTCACACACTCATGTTTGGCACCCTGTCCACAACACAATTAGGTTTGTAGATGCAGGCATGTCGGTTGTCCTACAGGCAAAAGAAGGGAATCCTGTGGAGATACACATAAGCCAGTTTAATGAAATCTGGAAATCTAAACTACTGCTACTGATATTTTCCATACTGCTAGGTGGGGCAGGATGATACTGGTTGTGGGTGGATGTTTTGCACGTACTACCCTGTGTCATCCCACATCAGAGCATGAGTCTTCTCCCCTCCCTCCATCTCTGTCAGTGTGACATTTGATTCCTGACTCACAAGTTAAGGATATGTACAGGCCATATGGGCAGATCAAAGCTGTCAGTTACACATAGCAAACATATGGCTGCTGGTGTTGGCCTGTCAGCACTTAAGTCTCTTCCATCACAGACTCCCTCTAATCTTACACACTGTCTCTCCACTGTTAATTTCTCACCCCAACTGCTTCAATGTGTGCTGTATGAATGTTAATGCACAGACATGCACACATATAAAAAGAGCAAAAAGCTCCTGCTGAAATTTAGTTTCTTCACTGATGCCAACAACTAAAACTTTGCCAACTAACCTGAAAAAATAAATTAAAACAAATCTTTGTAATCAAAGTTTCCAAGTCCATTTTTCATCTAGACAATTGTATCATTTCATTTCCTGGTACTTGAACTGTTGAAAAATTGTCCAGTGTTTACTGATAAGTTACATTTCCTTGACTCGTTTATTCAAATGTGACACTTTTATGATCTGGGCGAGCCACCAAGTGGGACAGACAAATGGAATAAGGCGCCAAACTGTTTCCAGTTAACATCTAACTGAGTTTAAAGAAATCAGTTCTTGGAAAAGTCCAAGACACCAATTACAAATTAAGCCTTTGCACACCATTTGGTTGAGAGGCACATGACATCATCTTTTATTTCCTGTCCAAACTGCCAAACCGGAAGTTTGTCTTTGCAAAACAAAAAAAGAAAAAAAAAAGTTAAGATTAGCTTTCTCACTTCCTTCTCCATTTAGGGCAGCTTTATATTCACATCTACCATGTTCCTATGAGATCTCACATTAGTATCAACACATGACTTCCCTTTCTGTTTTTGTGATTTATTCTCCCACCACATGCTCCACTGCAACCCATGTAATCCCATTTAAGGTTGGTATCCGTGGCACTGCAAACATCCACATCCTTCCTGTGCCAGGCACCAATGTGCACATACACAAGAATACACATCCGCATACACCTTTACAGCCAGTGGGAGTGGACGGGCCACTGATTAAAGGGGGATAAAAAAACAAATAGTGGGATGCTGAGGAAAGACGAAAGTGTTGGAGAAAGAACATGTGGCAGCAGAGGAGTACAGCCTTGAGATGATTCCCTGAGGCGGGCATGTGTGCTTTGGAGAAAGAGAGAGAGCGTGAGTGTGTGTGTGTTTACTCGGCTTACCATGCCTGATGCAACACAGAGATCTCTAATCCAATTATAGTTCAAACCAGCCTAGCGGTCTAGCTTCAGCCACCAAGGACAAACCTAGCTAGCTTACATCACCGCCAGTAGCCCACCGGCTCTGTACAGATTTAGCAGCTAACTGCTCAGCTGAAACCTCGCCCCAGGGTGCCGACCACATAAAAAATAAATAAAAATCAGCCAGAATTAAAGCCTTCCTCCTCAAAGACAAATGAAACCTGATTAGCTGAATGAGAACCTAGAGTTCTGCTGCAGAAACACTCAAATCTTGGTCTTCACAGTTTTGGGAATCAAAGCAGGAGGTTAAGGATCCACAGGAGAAATACTATGCATTTGGACTTCTCAGTCTTTCTGGTGGATTTCTCCCCATTTCTGACCTGCACAGAGTTCCAAACTGCATTTCTCCTTCTGTCACTTGCAGCCTGGCCCCTGCTGTTAACTCTCCTTCTTCGTCCTCTATTTAAGAGCTCTGCTGTTTCTAATCTACCTCCCTGCCCCACGTTGCCGCTTCCCATTTATCTGAATATCTCACCTATTGCCTAGGCGTCTCTATCGCATTCCTCCTTCCCTCGCTTTACAAAAAAAAGACTCATGCTGTTCTCCTCCTTATCGTCTACCTCTGTCTTCCTTTTCCTCTGGTGTATTTAATTCATATTTCCTTTTTTTTTTTTCTTAGGTAGCACATCTCAACTCTTATTAGCCAGATCTTGGAAATTATATTGTTAATCTTTTTGGTTTCTTATCTAGCTATTCAACTTCTGGAAAGACTCAGCAGGTTTTGCTTCAGATGATAACTATGTATGTCAGGTTTCCTGTGCCATATCTAACAGAGCATTCTGCAAGACTACATTCCTCACTTTGGCCATGACCTCAGGAAACACTTTGCTCGTGACATTATGGCTTCAGTTGGTAGATTCAAGTCTTACCGAATAAAACAAAGCCAATTCTGGTCCCCACTGCAATCAAAAATACCAATAAACCAGGGAATGCTACAAGACAGACCTGCTCTAAAGCATACTATTCTATGAGTATACAACAGCCTTTGGTTTCTCAGACAGATATAACCCTCGTTGGAGGCGCCCGCTTTCAAAAAGACAAGGCAGTCATGGCCAAAACATTCATCTCAAAGATTCACAAGTCACTAGGTGACATTGCAGTGGGGCTACATCCATCTCGTATATATAGTTTATGGCATTGAACAAGTGGACATGTATCAGTAGCTCAAGTTCTCTGAGGCTTATTAATAGATTCAGAACTTCTCTGTGACTCAGTGTAATGAGACTTGTACGCTCACACAGAAAATGTGCGTGCCTATTGAAATTGTGGCACTTTAGTTAGTATTCTCACCAGTTTATGAACAAAACAGTCATATGATTAATCTCTGACATTCTAATTTAGAAAAACAGAATTATATTTAACCCAATAAACAGAAAAAAAAAAACATGTAGAGACAAAGAATATATTGACTTAAATAAGAAAGATGTCATTAAATGCATCTTATAGCCAAACTTGCAGCAGAACTGTTCTTTGCGGCATCCAGTGTGGGTGGATAGCAACAACAACAACAACAACTACTAAAAATCTGCTGCAGGATGTTCAACTTATTTTAGATGATCTTAAGACAGTTGTAGCCAACAGCGGCCCATGACTGCGATGCTCTCTGACAGAACAGTAGCTGCTCCGAGGCCTGTGGCAGGCAGTTCAGCTACAAGAAGAGCGAGTCAAGTTTGGGATCTGCGTGCTGAAGTCAGCTCTGTAATTAAGCATGTGAGAGGAAAATGTCCTGATGTGACCAATACCAAGAGGTGGAAGGGGTGAGAGTGAGAGAGCAGCTGATCAGCTATGACTGCTCCTGCCTGCTGCCCGTGTTTTTCCTCGTCTCCCTCTCTCCATTTGTTGGCAGCGCCAGTGGTGTGTGCTGGGCAGAGCTGCCCAGAGCGTTACGAAAGAGTAAACACAGTCGCAGCGTGGTGCCACTCCCCTGCCAAGTGAAACAGAGGCAAAACACACACACGCGCGCATGCACACAAACACGCACGCACACAAACACACACACACGCGCACACAAACACACACACAGCCATGCCAGAAGCTGAACAGTGCAGCCCAGCTGAGAACATCTCCACATTGAAAGCAGCAACAAATTCATTTTACAGACTGTAAACACATCGAAACATATGGCCTCTTAAATCAGTGTAATATGCTGGTTAAATGTTACCAACCAGTGTAGTTGACACTGTGAAACACAGTCTGTTCAAGCTTTTGAACAGGTCAGAACCCATGTGAGTGGGTGAAGAAGCTTCACATGCGCATCCAGCTCCAGGTACTCCGAGCTGGGTTTCATTTGCAGCCTCTCAATCTATCGCAGTATTTAGTTGCAGTGCACTCAGAGCATGCACTGCCCTGAGGCTTTTGAAAGCTCATCTTCACTCAAATATATTGGCAAAAGGGGAGAAGAAAAACAAAACCTACCACACTTAGCAAGAGTTTCCATCTCAAGTGCTCATGAAAGTGCTTAATACAGCCATGCATGCATTTGGATTCTTCATTTATCCACTTATGCATATTCAGTGAAAGGCAAACTGCAGAGTCATCCTGGTATCAGATTCATCTCTGGGTCTCTCCCTGTCCTTGCCTCAGAGAAAGGGAAGACAGGGAAGTAGAGCAGAGTCTGATGAGACAAACCAGTGCGTCCAGCAGTCTTTATTCAGAAGTGTGTGTGTGTGTGTGTGTGTGTGTGTGTGTTCTGTTGCCCTGAGGCTTTTTGTCTCCTGAAAAAGACTTTCAATAGTGCCTTTATATCACCCTCAATGATGCACACTGATATCCTGGAACACTAAGATACAGAAACCTCATTTAAGATTTAATTGGACACCAACTGGTTTAGGATGGTTCTCAAAAATGATCGCCCACAATTTTAACCAATGTGAAAATGATCATCTTATAAGTGCAGAACACCTGCATCTCTATGACTACTGTTAATCCTGCATGCTCTAGGTGTCACCTTTCTGTGAAACTTGATGTCATTGACAACTCTGAACTATAACAGCTCGGCTCTGATGGTGTGTCTGAGGAATAGGAGGGACCTGGCACCGCTGTCGCAAAATAATGGTACAGCCTTGAAGAAGGGAGCCGATATCAGAGGCAAGATGAGGACTTGTTTGGTTTGACTCTGCCCCTCCAGCTCTGCTTTGCCCTTACGCTGTTTTCCTTTCTCTTTCCCCACACGAGGCAAGCCCACAAAAAAAAAAAAAAAAAAAAAAAAAAAAAGCATGATAGCGCTTGTACAACATTACTCAGCATCTAGGCGTTCCTCCTACCCCTCCACTAGCTTTTATTAGTTTAAAACATTTCTCAAAAACATTACCAAGGCTGCGTTGCTCTATGTGGCTGAACAGTCCAGCTCAGGCAGCAGTCAAGCACGAAAACGTCTCTGCATATCAGTGTCCAGAGAGCAAGAGCGAGAAAGGGGGGAGGGAGGGAGTAGAAGACAGAGTGTGTTAAAGGGTTGAAAGTGACTACAGTGTCCTTTGTGGGGAGTAAACAAACCTCAGAAACGGAGGCACATCATGGTAGAATAACCTCAAGCCTGACGTTGAACCCCGGGAATGGGCCCTCGCGTCACTAAAGCAGCGCAGAATTAATGTGAAGCGCATAAAACAATTATTGGAAAATTAGAAATTAGTACTGATTAATATTAAATATTGATATAATAATCTGATGCAATTCACAGGCAATCTGGTGCTTTGGAAACAAAGTTCACACCCTGAGTAAGCAGCTTGTTTAATCACCTTTAATAGCGATATCTTGAAGCAATCGCTTTTTTGTATGTCGTTATTAACGCTCTCATATTGCTCACTGAAGCTCCAATAACATTTCAATCATTGCAATGCCTTGATTCTTTTCCCTTCAGCCATTCTATAGTAGATCTGCAGCTGTGCTTGGGGTCCTCATCGTATTGCATGACCTAGCTTTAGCTGGTGGACTTTATAGTTTGGTATATAGAGGAACTCAGTCTTGCAAAACAAGCCCATACCATCACCTCTCCACCACCATGCTTGACAGTTGCTTTGAGGCATTTGTGCTGATATGTTGAGTTTAGTTTTTGTCTAATATGAGCATTATGGCCAGACATCCCCACTTTGTTCTAATCTGTCCAAAAGACACTGTTCCTGAATCTTGTGGTTGTGGTTCAGGTCCAGCTTGCATATGCATGACTTGCCAGAATGCTCTTTTTAGAGAGAGGCCACCCTTCTAAAATAAAAGCTATACTAGTTCAGTCCTTATAATTTACTGTGACAAACTTGAACATTTAACCTGGTAACTGAGGCCTGTCAAGTCTCACAGGTATGCCACTTGAGATTTTTTCCGACTTCTCTGAACATCGCTTGGTCTGACCTTGGGGTGAATGTGCTGTGATGTCCACTCTGGGAAGACTGTGGCACTGTGATAACACACACCTGGATGCTGATGAAACTGTCAAAACATCGCGTTTTATAAAAGGTGGTCACATTCACTGAGAGAATTTGATTAGCAGTACCTCTAGTTGTATTTTTTACTCAGTTGTATAAAGCATTTGCATTCTATTTTTATCCCATTGTATATTTTATTCTATTTATTCTACTGTATATAGTATTTTATTTTATTCTATTCTTTACAGTTGTGTACAGTATTCTTATTTCTATTCTATTCTTATTGTATTCTAATTTTGCTATATAACTTTTGCACTGTCCACTTCCTGCTGTGACAAAACAAATTTCCCACGTGTGGGACTAATAAAGGTTATCTTATCTTATCTCTTAATTTGGGGAGGCAGTAAGAGAGTACTTGGCTTTTTCCAGAGTTGCACAGAGTTGTGTGAAAACTCTTTTTCACATGACTGTTACTGGCATTTTAACATTTGTGTTTTCAGTTATTTTGCTTTCAGGTATTTTGGGTTTTTTTTTTTTGCTTTTACACATAAACACTTGGAAAGTTAGACTCCTAAAGACTGGGACATTCAGATCTCCTGTGCAAACTAGACTCTAGGACAGATTAGTTCTGAACTGACCAAATTACTAGAAACTCAAAACCATTTCTTGTTAAACCATAAACATACAGTCACAGGATGTTGGTTTTGGTTGGTTTTCAACTGACATTAACCATTGTGTCATTTGTGCTCCATGTTAGGAGCTGTGGAGAAACTACATGTATCAGGATACAGGATTTGCAACAAACACGGGCGTAATGTGTTAAACACTAAAGTAGATTTAGCTACGTTACGTGGTCTTAAAAACCTTGGCTTGGGTTGCCGTGGGTGTGTAGTAGTAAAGCAACTTTAGTGCCAGACACGTTAAATTGATTCTTAATAGAACAAGGCTCTTACGTGCTCTGTCTGCAGAGAGCCAACAGAAGCTCTTGTTTGATTTATGTATTGCACAGTAAACAGCTCCACAGACAGACACTAAGAACTTCTGGGAACTGACGCTTACCGCTCTCAGGTTAGACCTAGTAAGCAAACTGTGTACAAAAAGAACAGCACACATGATTCAAAACCTGACACTAGACAGCAAAGTCAGACTCAATACTAGGAACTCAGTGACAGGGTTGTTAGTTTCCACCCTTAAAAGCAGGTGACTGCATTAAGATGATGTCTGCTCATCTGTCGCAGTCTATTATCAGTACTGCATCTGTGGTGCAAGCAGCGGAAGCAGCCACCTGGGCTGAGAACGTGCGCATGTGTTTTTACATGTGTATGCCTGCACCGCGGCAGAGATGGAAATAAGGCGGTGAGGTTACTTGAGGACAGGGTTGAAGTGCACAAAATCCCCATTGGGAAGATACACACAGAGCAAGTGGAAAGCGTAAAAAGGGATATTAGTCAAACATGCAGGCTAAGAATGAAAGTACTGACACCGTACCAAGATATTCTACCACAAGGTTTTGTAAGCATCGGTTCGTCAGGTCAGGTTATACGCAGACAGAGTTAAGAGATTTAACACTGAACATGTTGCATGTTTTCTAAAATACACGGTGTATTTGCAGACAAACTAGAAATGTTTTAAAACATAGGAGTCTGCTGTATAAGGACTAACACATGGCGACTGGTTTATTCTACACGTTTGAACTTCCATTATATTGTAACTGACGCTCAATTTAAGACATGACTTCATTTAAACTGATAAAATCTTGCAGCCGATTTAGCTACAATAGTTTTATGCAAACTATCCCCCCGCCCAAGAAACTAATATTTGATAAAAGAACCTAAAGTTTCATGCCTATATATACACAAACACAATATACAGGAAATATATATATTTTTAAAAATAGTCTCTCCTGGATATACAGTCATCCAATTCACTGCTACTCTATTAATATAATCCAACACTGCAACAGAAACGTATTCCCAGTCACTAAAATGATTAGGCTTAGAAACTGACACATGTGCCCACCTCTTCAATCCCCCCACTCACTACTTTTAAACCTAAAAAGCAGCATGGACTCAGCATGAGAAACTGTGCATTCAGGCCACAGGTGATAAAATTATTAAGAAATTGCATTATCACCCAAAAAAAACCCAACTAAAAAAAGAAAAACCTACTGAGAGACACAGAAAGACGCCTCTTATTTTGGAAATGAGCCACAGTGGCAAGCGAGCTTTGCAAATAGACAGACGTTTACCACTGCTGACAACGTCCAACCTATAAGTAGTTCATGTGAATTCCCCTTCTCAATCTACCATCATCTGACAGTGTCACTCTCTTTTTATATTTTAAACAGTTTTAAAAAGATAGAAACTAAACCATTTCAATCTGACTCAAGTCACACCTGAAGTTTGACATTTTTCAGTACAATGCCACAAGAAGCACCATAACACCTTATTCTGACGATAGGAAGGCAGGTAAATAGCTTAATCGTGTTAGAGCTTAAGATCTTCCTACAAGAAATGTGGCTAAAAACATCACAGAGGGTGAAGTCATAACAGAAATCAGGAACTGTACAGGAAGCTTGTTCAGACTTTGCCGAAACCGTTTTAGACGTCAGTTTGACTTTATGGTCATTTTGGCTGTTAGTTAGGCAGTATTCACACAGATTCAGCCTTCAGTGCTCCCGCTTCTCACCAGTGCTGATCTGTTGTTTTGCTCATGTTTGAAGTTTAGACAAGTTTGACTTTGTAATGCCAGCAAAGGCGTCAGCCAATCAAGTCGCATTTATTCAAATGCTCCAGACTGCGTCATAAAAATATCCTTAGAGCGCGAGGTGGGTGCGGTGTGGTATCAAAATTTAGGAGAAGTTGGACTGAAGCTTGGCTGCCATGCCTTGTGATCATTGGTTATTGTTGCTATGATGACTGTGCCAGCAAAGCATCTGTGTGAATCCTGCCTTAGTGCTGTTATATTTATACTGCATCGCACGTTATACACTAAATAGCAGAAAGACATTACTCTATATAATTAATTTTCTCGTTCAAATACTTTTATATGAACCTGATGAAATTTGAGATCTATAAAATAAAAAGACACAAAAAGCCAGAACCTATCATATGACTTGCATTACTCCCATAGTGCTGGATACTGATACACTACCCATATACCTAACCAAAGGTGATACAGTGCCTTTTTAAGTGTACAAGTCTGACTCTTGCTCAGATCGGGCAGCCTGAAGCAGTGCTCCACTTAGACGCTGTACTTTCCATTCACTCGCTCTTCGTTCAGCATTACCAACCCATCACTCAAAAGCAAGGGGATTAAACATCTGTCAAAGCCTACCCATTTCACCCAGCAGGAAAAGACACATTTAGGCGTCGCACATCTCTCCAGTGATTTAACATCCTGTCTGACTCTGAATAGGGACAGATGAGGTCATTCAGCTCTGAAATAATGCGCTCCGTCTAAAATATCACAGTACACAGATAGAGTGCAGCTAGTTAACAAACAGATTTAGGCTAAAAAGTGGTACGTGTATGTATCACCATACCAAGAGGTGGTAGCCTCAGCTAAAACCAGTGGTTAGTTCTTGTGAGTATGTCTCCCACCATAACATGTTGTTGTCTCTAGATCTCCTCCTTTATTCACCATTACAACCACTCACAGACTTCTCATCTGTCTCCATTTGATTCCCTGCAGAGCTTCATCTTTCCTATGAACTACACTCTCCCTTCCCCCACCTTATAATTTCTTTTAACTGTCCCACAATCAACCATTTTATCAAAAGCAACCTTATCAACTTCCTCCTTCCCCATTAACTGGGTAATTAACGAAAAAAAAGAGGTATCGCTTATTCCTATATGTCTTTTGATCATCCTGTTTTTTCCTCATCTCTCCAAATCAGCCACTCTTTTTCACTAGATCTCCTTCTTCCATCATCCTTATGCTCACACTCTCCTCACTTCCTTCTTCCATTGGTCTTGGCAGGGGTGTCCTTCACCCCAGGTTTGTATTCAGAGTGATTACACGCTTGGTTAACTCATTCATGGACTCCATACTGTTGATGACGCACACTGGACACGTTCCTGCTGGCCTCCAATGCATTTAGATTGCAAACGCTCACCTTAACTGCATAGAGCTCCTTTAACATGCAGGTAAACACATACTCTCAGCATGACCAAATGCCATCACTGGATATTAGGCATGACCTTCTATCACAAAGCCAATTTGCTTTGTTTTGTTGTTTTTTTTTTTTTAAATACACAAAAATGTATTAAATAGAACCAACTACAACTTTTCTCAGCTGGAGAACATGGACTACCACCAAATACATTCAGTAACACAGACAGGCAGAGGTCTTTTCTTTTATATGTAGGCCTTTACTTTCCTCATTTCTTCTAAAACCAAGCTACATCAGATCACTGTGCAAAATAGTTCAGGTCTGAAAGCACTGTCTGGGCAAAAAATGATTATTTCATGACTTTGGGGAAAAAAGGGAAGAGAAATTAAGGACCTATAAAAAAATAAAATTTATAACAGAAAGCTGATGTTATTTAAGACATGTTACTGCAAGAACCAGTTAGTGAAACCAGGAAAACCAGTGTCATAGGGAGGGGAAAAACACAAGTTAAACAATGACTACAAGAAACCTGTGTCTACCAAAGCAGTCAAATGCTCTTTATGCAAAGCAGACCATGCATGGAAAACCTGCATAAAATATCAAACAGGCCACTCAGGAGCAAATGTGTTATTTACCAATACTGCGTGATATCTAACACGCAACCCGGTTTTCTTTGTTGTTTTTTTAAGTTACTGGAAAGCGTGCGTGGGCACAATTGATAAAGCCTGAGATTATGACTTATGAGCAGACTGTCTTGGACAACAAGTTAACTATCTTTACAGAGCTAACAGTCAGCCTACATTGAGCTCAGGGAACAGACTTACAGCATTGTTATCTACCAGAAAAAACTGAGCAGACATGTAGAAACTCCCCTAACAACGGGCCTCCACCCTTCCTCATCCCTGATGTGCTTTTAAAGTGCTGCAGCAAGCCAAAAATGATAAACTGTAAGCAAAAACAATAACCTGATTAATGTTTAAGTCCGAGCCATTTGTGTATATGATGACACCTCGAGTTTTTATTTCACATTTCAGGTTTGGATTTCAACTTGCAAACGCACCTTGGAGTGCAACGTCTCTGACGCCCTACTTTGATTAGAGACAAACGAGACCAGACAATCCAGTGTCTTAAGAGTTTGCATAGCAAATACGCAAATAAAAGCAAGACAGCAAATCTGAAGTCTACAACAATGCTCTGGGCTGTCAGGGTTTGGAAAGTTACTCCGTCGCTTCCACTGATTTCAAATGTTAAGCCCGAGCACACCGATCGTGGCTTTGAACTTTGGTTGTATAGCAGGTATCGTCACCGAGGCTGATAAATGCAGTCCTTATCACGAGCTTTCACTCAAAACTCATGACTTGTGCAGCCTCGAGCTAAAAATAACGCAGCTTAAACAGCATCACCAACCTCTGTCAGGTGTCAACCGCTACATCAAGGCAGAAAACTACACAAAAGCCCTAGAAATCCCTGCGCGCTTCACTTCGCTGACAAAAACATACACGCTGTGCTTCAAGATGTGCACGGTGCACACACATTCTCCACCGGCGAGCTTCCTCTCTGACACCAGAACCTCTGCTGTGCCTCAAAGGTTGCACATTAGATAAGTTAGCACGACTGCTAGCAGCGGTTCCCCCTCCGTCAAAGCGACCAGCGCACCTTGCGCTGGGAAATAAGGGAAACCGCTCATAGCCGCGTTAGCTGCGCTGACAAGCCGCTAACCTAAAGTCCATCACCTCAGCGATGAGGTCACCGTCCAGTAAACTGCCATGTATAGCAATATTATCAAGGACCTACTCCGGGAGCTGCCATCCTTGGCTAGTAATCTGCGGGCCGAAGAGATGCCGAAAAATACCACCTGGCCCTGGGTAACGCTATCATGAGGCCGGTTACCCGTTGCCAGCTTTGCTAGCCTCGTCGGAGCGAAGCTAAGCTAAGCAACACGCCAACCGTTTACACACAGATTAAAGCGAGAATTTAACACTGTTGAACACGACAGCGCACCTGCATAACCCCGACTCCTGTGGTATCAGCTGCAGAGAAGTGAATTTCCAGGCAGCATCAGAAAGACTGCGCAGCTGACCTGTCATATAAGAGAGGATGCTATAGCTATGCAAGTTAGCTGTCTGTACTCACCCCATTAACCAATCCATGGTGCTGTTTGTGGCTAGCTTAGCTAATGTTAGCTGGCAGGGGATAAATCCACCAGGAGCTGGAGGCAACCCCCTAGTTTATCCAGCCACCACCCTCGCTACACTAGCTGACTGGCCCCCCGAGTCCTGTCGCTCTTTCCCCGCGGGGCCCGCGTCTCTCCCAGTCGATGGATCCCGGCCGGTCAAACGCAAACGCCGCTTGAACTTCAAGCGATTGTTCTTGTTTTGATCCCCCAGTTAGCTCGGATCATGAAGCGGCAGGAACACAGTCGGATCAGTCTGTTAGCTGGTAGCGGGATTGAAGCATTGAGTGACTTTGAGCACGAAGGCAAGATGAGGAGAGGAGCAGTTCGAGTCTGTCTTGCGTCGCGGTGTGTCCAGTGTTCAGTAGCGCCGCGTTAGACTTGACCACGGGGATGTCGCTGGTCAGACCGGTAACCTCTGTCATGAAGCCTTGTATGGACACTGCGCTGCCAGCCTGAACCTTCACTGGAGCTGCTGCTTTCTGAACGAAGTCTAAATCGGAGTCCGGAAGTAAACACAGACCCGACCCACTCTGTCTCTTGTGCGTAAAATGCGTGTGAGCGCAGATGCAATGGGATATGTAGTTGGCGAATTAAAAATAATGGGGGTAAAACCGGTTGGTTTGGCGTGATCACGCTACGAAGACAAATCCAACACCAAACACGTTCACGCGCTAATGGAACGATTACCGCCCTGTGGATGTGGAGCTTAGCGGGCTTGGGCGTTATAACACAAAGTCAAGACACTTGCCATCTTATTCTAGGCTCCCAGTTGGAAGATTCATGTCAAGTCAGCGTGGACCTTCTGCTCAACCATTTCCGATTTTGTTTTTTCATTTATTCAACTTTAATTCTGGATTGAGCAAAGATGACAAGCCAAACAATTAAAAAAAAATTACAGAACAAAATTGTGGACTTTCCAGATGGTACTCTAATTATACGTGAGAAAATAATTAAGTTAAATATATGCACCTCTTTAAATGGAAAATTGCTATACTTACGTATAAAAAATATAATTAGATCAAAATTAAGTTCTCAGTTATTGTGAGACAACCATTTGTAAATATCTTCAAAAGTATTTGATACACAAAATATATTTAAATATCTCTATATAAATATAACTATGCATCAAATTTCACGACAACTATTATGTATATCCAAACTTTGGAACATAGACTTTTTGGTCAAATCGGAGATGGCCAAGCAGAAGGATCATAGTGGTTTAAGATGAAATGACCCAGCTTGGAAATAAAGATCCTTTGTCATGAAACTGGATTACCAAGCATGCAGCTGCCAGCAGGTCAACAAAAGCAGGTTGGGTATTATTACAACCAATAATGTTATTCGTTGGTGTTATCATACCTGAATGCTTAAACCTAGGTTTAGGTGCTTTATTCTGTTACAAGAATCAGTCTTTTCATTTATCTGTGGTCAGATATTTATCCAGCATTAGATAACTCAGAAAAGTCTATGGGGAAATCTTTCTGTCCGTACTGTTTTATTGTTATAACACACACAAGAAGAGCTCTTCCTATAAATAATGCTGGAGGCCATACATCTCAATAGGAAGCCATTCATACATGCTGACCTTTCACTGTGAACCTGTCCAGCCAGGCAGCTACAGTAATGAGCAGTGTATCACTGGCTATGGTCTTAGCTATAAAGCTCTGTTAGCTCTCTGAAACAGATTGTCCTCCCACAGGAGAAACTGTGTTTTATGTCTAGTGATATTTCAGTTGTTAGCACTCTAATGTGAAGACCTGAAGTCTAAAAAAAATCATAGATGAATAATAACTCCTGTTCTCTGTTTTTAAATTATTTGGAAAACTCGTTTTATTTATTTTTATTCCAGTTTCAAAGAATCGGGTCAAATATATTTAATTAGAATAACAATAATTGTTATTTACAGACCAGTTTTATTTTGCACAGTTGTAGTTTATTGCCATTTTAAACCTGCTTGTCTTATAACAGGATGTATATTTCATTATAATTCACCATGCACCAGACTTTCCCCTTCACTAGCTTTTCCTTAGTCAATTTGTTCTCATTCTTTCCCCACCATTTTCCTCTTAAAGAAAAGCATCGATCAGACAGATGCATTTTGGGAAAAAAATTAGATCAATATGTACTTTGCTCTGTAAAAAGGACTGCAGCCCTACTGCTTCCTATCTCAGACATCATTAGAGCAAGACGTATAGCCGTCATCAGCCCTTAACTCCCCCCTCCTCATCCTCCTCCTCCGTCTGTATCAGCCTCCCTTTGCTTCCTATTCCTTCCCTTCCTCTGTCATGCTCCACTATGCATCCTCGGGCGTCTATAAATAACAGACAGGCGACAGAGAGGGAATTCAGAACAGGAGCCCTGTTAACAGCAGGCAGATCCACACGATTGGTTCGTTGACGCTCCAGCGTCCAGCTGGCCACCAATCGATTCAGTGTGGGGCGGAGTTTCTGTATTGATTGACAAAAAGCTGACGAGTAGTTCAAAACTCGTGTAATTCCATTGAAGGCCACGCGAGGGAGGTGTGGGATGCTTGTTGATACTACAGTTTGGAATCAGCTGATCCAGGGTCTGGGACTGTTAGCAACACAAAGCACAAGCACGACACAGAGAGGAAGTCTCTTTTAAACATGCACCAGACTTGCTTTTTCAAAGCTTAATTTCTAGAGATACACAATACTTCTGTCACGCCGGACAATTCCTTATAAAAGCTTCCAAAACTCTGGATTATCCTATGAATTTTCCAAAATATTGTGTCATTGTTCGCAGAATAAGACACAAAATCCAGTTTGCCTTCAGTTAACTGGGGAGAAAGTACTGGGATCTCATGCTAATTATTATAAACTGAACAAATGATATCATGCGTGCACTTTTATAGGGAAATTCATAGGGAAATGCTTTTGTAGTCAAAATATCTGTTCTAAATGTTTGGTGTATCTGGTTGACATCCAGCCTGTTTTAATTAATTAATTAAAGTTCACTGGGGCTCTCCTAAGCTCTTCCCAGGAGGTTGCTCCTCCAATGGTCCTCCTTGGGCTCTCACACTCAGGGGCCTCTGGATGTCTGAGGCCTGGATCTCCTCCATGCCTGCTTCATGACCTGGGGGACGGGGCTATGGCTCCCCACACCCCCCCTAGCAGATCATTACATGGAGAAACCTTTTGAATACAAGTGTGCTCATCCACCCAGGTGTGCACACAGGTGTACACACACGGGTGCTCACAGACACAAACTTCACCTTTCTTGGCTGCTACCTCAAAGCACATTGTGCACTGTCGGTCTTGCGTGCTGCACAACAACATTCAATATTTAGTATTTACTGTTATTTACACTTAGCTAGATTATTGTGATGGTGTTGTGTTTATTATGTTTATTACATTTTAAGCGATATTTTTGCCTAAAACAGTTTTTTGAACTGGGGAAACATTTCAAATCAAATCAAATCAAATCACTTTTATTGTCACGTCACATGTGCAGGTACACTGGTACAGTACATGAGAGTGAAATTCTTGTGTGCGAGCTTCACAAGCAACAGAGTTGTGCAAAAATACAATAACGTAAAACAAGCAAAATATAAGAATGGCTAAATCTGAAAGTAATAAATATATGTACAATATATAAGAGTATATCCATTACTGCATTAATTACTAATTAATTTGCAGATATTCTTTACAGTATGCCCCCTCCTCTTCTCAGTTCATTAAATAAAAACACACCCACACATATAAAGAGTGTTTTCTAGAGGGAACTGTAAAATACCTTTTAGGAAAATAGCTTTTGGCCATCAGGCTTTGCTTATCGAGCAGCACTTACCTGGAATATCAACAACTCTTAAATCCTTTTCTAAATCCAAAACACTGGTTACTGAATAACCAAACATGTCATAATCTCAAGTTGTGAAAACTAATGTTTTCGCTACTTGTGTACCCTTTTGTAATGGTGTGCATATGACTTTGTGTCCCAGCCACGGGACTTGGGCACCTTGCACGCACCTTGAGTCGACCATAAACTCCTCTGTATGGCAAAGTGTTCTAGGGTCAAATGTGAGGCCATTCATCTGAGAGATAAAGCATGTTTCAAATGGGGTCATGCAACAGGACAACAATCCCAAGCACAGCAGCAAATTCACAACAGAATGACTGACAAAGAAAAG